>NC_056747.1:1254013592-1254138592 GCF_019279795.1 Protopterus annectens
CTTCCCCAATGTAGTGCAATCCTGCAGTTGGTAAACATAGGTGTGCTGGAGTGGGAGGCAAGCCCACCACTTTGGAGGGTGTGGGGTGGCACAGAACCACACATAGTGTGATTAAGAAATACTTAACCTGTTAACATAAACTGTACAGTATAACAGCAGACTAAGTGGGGGGATACACATAACAATAACCCCAATGTGGGTGGCTGTGCTCACAACAACCACACCCAACTATATATACCAACTCCAGTATTGCTGTACAGCTGCACACTGAGGAAGAGGGTGTTTACACATCCACAAGTAGTTTTGATGGAATGAATTTCCACAAGATAATTCCTCTAAAACGTTACCTTTTGCCAGGTCGTTCTCAGACAAATGATCTCCTGGGACATATAATTAATGCAAATTGAAGTAGATCCCTTCACATACACACACACTTACTTTGCAACACTGAGAGTACAACCCCTACCTAGGTACTTATTGCTACTAATGTATTTGGCCTTAATTGCACACACCACAGAGCTTTTAGGATGAGGTGTGTTCCGAGTTTCCTGTTAAGTGAAGAACATCACCAGGCCTTGTACAGTATGGTAATGGGGGATGTAATGGTTCTTAATGAACAATACATAGTATGGCATACTGTCATATACACATTGACAAACACATACAGTCATAGACACATTTGACAGACCTGGGTTTGGCAGTGCTAACTACCTTGCCAGTGAGTCCATACTGTTAGGGAGTTTTTGCACACAGCACATGCATCATTGGGCTGGATAGTGTAATCAGTTACCTGTATGGTTGATGGTGACAGTGGACCTTTCAACATGTACTGGGGGTACCATGGTGTAAAGACAGTATACCCAGCACCCACACCCGACATTGGATATAGTACTCACTGAAACCCATGATAATGCTCTGACATACCCACAATCACATTTTATTTATTATTTGACATTTGTTGACCGGGTTGGTCTGACTGAGCTAGTGGCTCATTTTCAGCAGAGACCTGGGGAGAAAAGTTCCACAGTGATATGTTAGCTTACCGTGATTAGGTAATAACATTTAAGTAAACATACATTTTAAAGAATTTTACTTATTTAAGCAAACAGGCAATTACATGACTGGAAATTACAAGACATTTATGCATACTTGTAAGGTCAAGAGGTGATTGTAGAGAGACAGATGGACTTATAGGGAGAGACAGAACTTAGGCCATAAGGAAGCATGGTGGATGAGTGCAGTGGCAAGTCCAGTTTTTCTTAAAATATTCACAAGTGGCGGCTTTGAATTGTTTAGGTTGATTTAGTGACGTGATTTTGAGGGGGAGTTTATTCCAGTAAGCTGCAGGGTTGTAACTGTAGAGCAAGTGGCCCATTTTGTTTTTAGGTTTAGAAATCTGGAGCAAGTCTTGGTCAGAGCTACGAAGGGATCTAGCAGGAGAGTACTTGATTAAGAGGGATGTTAGGCTAGGACCAAAGGATGGCACATTTAGTATGGAGTGGACCAGTTGAAGTTGTTGTAGTTTGAGAAGATGGGGGAATTCTAGCCATTCTAGTTGCTTAAGAGATAAGTAATGGTGTGTCTTATAGGTTTGGTTTGCTGAAAATCTAGCAAACTTGTTGTAGGTGGTTTCTAGTTTGGTGAGGAGTGTAGAGTTTAGATTTGTAAATACTTGGCAGCTGTATAGTAGGGTGCGAAGGAGAAAAGCATGAGAGAGTTATTTTGGCCCTAATAGTAAGGAATTTCTTGTTTCAGTACAGATGTCCGAGTTTCTGATGTGTCTTTTTTATGCAATTAGTAATGTGAATATCAAATTTAAGCTGATCGTCTATGGTGACACCCAGTAGTTTTGAACTGGGTTCTACTGAGATTGATTGTCTTGTTAACAGGATTGGATGGTGAAAGTGGATTTGAGTTTAGAGAGGTTCTTGGGGAGAAAGAGGAGAAGCTTAGTTTTCTTTGGATTGAGAATTAATTTATCACTGAGCCATGCCTCTATAGAGTTGAATGTTGCTTGAGTTGAAGAGTGAAGGTCGGATAGGTTGTCAGCAGTTGTGATGACAGTGGAGTCATCAGCATACTGCACAAGTGATGAGTGGGGGCATGAGGAGTGTAATTAGTCGATAAATATATTAAAGAGTAAAGACCCGAGGATGGATGCTTGGGGGACACCCATCTCCACTGAGAGAAGGGGGGACTGTGCAGAAAGCCATTTAACTGATTGGTGATGGTGAGTGAGGTAGCTTGTGAACCAAGATAAGGTCTCGGCAGAGAAATTAAGGCTTTTTAGTTTGGAGAGGAGAAGTGGATGGGAGACAGTGTCAAAGGCTTTGGAGAGATCCAGGAACAGGGTAGAGACTAGTTTATTATTTTCACAGGCAAGTGATACAGTGTTTATAAATGATGTTAGTGCAGTTGTGGTAGTGTGTTTGGGACGGAAGCCATGTTGAGTATGAATTAGTAAGTTTTCCTGAAGTAAGTATTGTATAACCTGGTTATGGATACATTTTTCTAATATTTTGGAGAGAGTATGGCAATTGGTCTAAAGTTTGTTATATCAGAGGAGTTTCCACCTTTGTGAATAGGTAAGGTACAGAAAGCTTTCCATATGGAGGGGACATAGGATTCAGAGATAGAACGATTAACTAGGATAGATACTGGGTAGGCCAGTGGTTCTGCTGCAATTTGTAGAAAGTAGGAAGGAAGCTTGTTAAGTGAAGGGGCGCAAGGTTTATGTTTAGATAGAAGGGATTTAATGTAAGAAGTTGGCACTGTTTTGAGGGAGAAAGTCTCTAGGGTTTTAGGAAGTGAGGAGCAATGAGAGGATTTGTAGGAGCTGTTGCTTGTTGGGAGTGAATTTACTAGAGAGGCTATTGATTCAATGAAATGATGATTAAAGATGATAGCTGTTTCCTCAGGTGTTTTGTTTTGGCAAGAGTTTGGAAAGGATGGGTTTCCAGGGTGTAGTATGTGGTTGATTGAGTTCCAAAACTTTTTAGGGTTTGATTTAAGGGTATTAGGAGGGTTAGTGTAAAAGTTCTTTTTATCATTGTTGATGAGGCTTTTGCTTAGTTTCTAAGTTGTTTGTAGGTCTGTAGTAGAGAGGGAGTCCGGGATGTTAACCAGAGTTTCCATATTCTATCCCTAGTTTTCATGCGGGCACGAGTAGTTTTAGTAAGCCAGGGAGCAATTTTGGTTTTAATTCTGACTACATGGAGAGGGGCTTGGGAGTTGAGGATGTTAAGAAAGGTAGAGTTGAACGCATGAACAGCATCGTCTAAGGAGAGAATAGTAAGGTGAGACCAGTTAATTCCTGGGAGTTGGTGAATGAAGGAATCAGGGCAGAAGGCTGATAGTTTACGGGTGGTAATATACTTGTGGGGCTTAGGGGAGTGTTGAATATGTCTGATTACTGTTATAGGACAGTGGTCACTTAGGTCATTAGGAAGGTTCTGGGGGTTATGGTAGTTTTTGGGGTGGGAAACCAGAATCCAGTCAAGGAGGGAGCTTGGGAGGTGTGATTTGTTGATATGAGTAGGGGAGTTGATTAGTTGCTCAAATCCGTGTAAGTTAATAGAGGAAGTTGAGTTGGGAGCTTGGAGTGTGAACCAATCAATATTTACATCACCCATCAAGATGGTTTCATTTTGGATATTGTGTGCGAGGTGGGATAGGATGTTTTCTAGTATGGTTATATTGTCACCTGGGGGGATATAGATTGCTACAATGGTAATGGTAGTGAAATTATTGAGTTTAAGGTTGGCTAGTTGCAGTTAAGCAGAGGGGAAGGAGGGAGTAGGTTTTTCTGGACTCACTAGAGTAAGGTGGTTGGAGTAAAGAATAGCTACTCCACCACCCTTTTTCTTTTGTTTATCAAGTTTGAGTATGTTGTGTTAAGTGAAGGTTACACACATTTTTAAACACTTGTTACAAATTTGTTTTTATGTACCAAGGGAAAGTATTTAAAATAGTAGTATTAGTGTGCCTGACTTCTCTCATGATTATAATGAATGTGACTAATCAGTTTTATTCCATTAGTTAGACAATTACATTATTAATTGGATAAAATATATAAATGACCACTTAATTGTTACTGATGTTTTGATTCTGAGGAAGAGGTTTGTCGAAAACGTACAAAGTTATCTGCGTTAAGGCATATACTATTGGATAAAAATAAACTAACTTTTGATACACTCAATTATTTGTGGTGCGGGCCCTCTACTGGAGTTTCTGAGTGAATTTGTGTGAAGTTATTCATGACAGTTTTTTCGCTTTCATCTCCTTGTTGTGTGGATTTGAGTATGTTGTAGTCAGGAGGAATGAGATCCCTGTCCAGGTTATGAGGTTTAAGCCAAGTTTCAGTTAATGTAAAAATGTCTGGTGAGTAGTTAGTTAGCCAGGCATGGAATTCATGGACCTTGTTGACTATGCTTCTTAGGTTTATGGAGTAGAAAGTTATCTGTCTTCTGGGGGTTTGGAGATGGGTAGAATTTATTGAGTTTAAATCATTTATCAGGGTGGGGGACTGGGGGCCGGGGTTGAGGTGGATATTGCCTGACAGGAGTAGTCGTTTAGAGAGGAATGGGAGTTTTATTAGAGGGGGCTTTCTTATATATTTAGAGTAGGTTTCTAGAAAAGGAGATAGTTTTATTTTGGGAAGAGGGGTGGTAAGAGGGAAGATGTAAGTGCAGATAGTGAGATGTTGTAGGGATTTAGTATTGATGTTAGTTTTATCATTTGTGTGAAGGAAGTGAGGGGAGGGTAGATGTGAGCGATAGGAGGTGAGGGAGTAAAGAATCAGTAATACTGATATTAGGAGTATGGGCTGTATTTTGAAATACATTCTCTATATTGGAGCAGACTGAGTGGGAGAGAAGAGCAAGAGAAGGTAGGCTATAATGTGGGGTAGGAGTAGATAGATCAGGAGAGGGTTTGTGGATGAGTAGTGCAAGAAGAGGGGGATGAGGTTAATGATGTTGGATGAATGGGGTGGGACTTTAGGAAGGGGAGGAAGCTACAGGTGGTTGGAGGGTGTAGTCAAATCAGAGAGTGGACAGGGTGTGGTTTAAGTGGACAGGTATAAAGGAAATGATATGGGGGGAGGGTGGGAATGGGGGTGGGAGGGGAGTGAAGAGAGCCCGAGCATAGCGAGGGCGAATGGAGCAGGGCTCCGACAAAAACAGAGGAAAAGCCCCTAAAAAACAATCAGTGAGTATAATACAAAACTGCAGGGCAATATATTTATCCATTTTAGGGAGGTAGGTAACAGTCCTATCCTTGCTAGCCTGAATTTACAAGGGGTGAGATATAATCTGCTGCAAGTTTAGAGAAACAGGGATTAAAAATACATCACACTAGATAATTATTGATGCAGAGATTACGGATAGGATAACTTACTAATTAAAGGTGGGCCAGGGGTAGGGAGGCTAAACGAACATAATATTGTGCTCACTACAGCTGCCCTGTACCAGCAATAGGCTTTAGTTTAGGTAACATTGACTTTTACAGTAGATTAGGAAGAATAAATATTATCCATACATTGTTGTTTTAGATAGGATAGTGATGTTGTCCGTATGACTCTTTGGCCATACTCTTAAACGGCTCCTTTTTTCCTCGACTGGCACTACAAGTGGGTTAACCAAGGGGTCGAGGGGTACTAGAGAGATTAAGGGGGGAAAGAAGATGAGAAATATGTTAAGAGAACAGTGCAGAGGTTATAGTGTGTTTAACAACAGTTTCACAGTACAATTACATTTTGTCTACGGCACAGACACAGTTTTGAGCGTGATTGTTATATTACATCAGCTGTTTTAACTGTATCTGTGATTAAATATATCTATTAAGCCAGAGTACAATTAGTCCAATAAACAATGATATCCCCAATTCCCTTCAGACGCACTGTGAGTGCGTTACAAGCTATCAAACACGCACTAATAAAACATTGTTGCAAGGAGAGTGCAACGGAGTTCTAACTTGTGAAACGTTAGCTAAAGCATTACAGTCAGCAATAATCAGAAGTTTTTTTCTGCCTATTAAATACAATGTTTCCAGTTCAAAACAGTGAAGATAGTTACTGCAGTTACACTAGTTCATAGAGACACAAGGTACGCTATTTAGTATAGCAGCATCACAGTAAACAAAAACAAAGTGCAACATTGACCAGGACATTGACCAGGACTACAATATAAACCCTTGTCTATCTAATCAGTGCTACTACAGGGATATGCATTTATTGCACATGCCACAGGGATAGTAAGGTGAGGGTTTGTCATGGCTCTCCTAATGTCAGAAACATCACCATCCCTTATAATGTATGGCAATGTTTATTGAATTTGGAAAATGTGGCCTCAGAATGCTGTCTCATACAAATATACACAGTCAGACACAATTGCACACACATACACACACTCACACACACACACACACACACACACACACACACACACACACACACACACACACACACACACACACACACACACATACCCACATTTGCCAGGACTCAGAGGATAACCCACGTCTATCTACCTATTTGTAGAACAGTGTTATACTGGTACTCCAAGCTCCAGGTAGCCTATAGGGGGAAGAGTGTAACAAGGTACATTTACTGTGAATTACAGCAGCAGCCATTTCTAAGTATAGCAATGGGGGGGTGTAGTGGGTGAGAAGGCCCTCAGTGGATTTTGAACTACAAGTTTACAAACACGCAAACACTGTTGTACTCAATAATTCACACACACACATTTGTTAGTACTGAGGTCCACAGGTGTAGGTTTTCCTGGGTGTGTACCAGCCTAATGTCCAGGGAGAGGTGACAAGAGTAGGGCATGTGAGTACACTGTTACCATGCCACCTGATACTTGTCAGCAGGCCATCTATCAATTGATACCACATAAGTGATCCCCAGGTTAACAGTTAAAGTCAGCATCCACTCCTCTGGTTTTCTCTTGCAGAGGGCTAGTGAGATGCTCCAACTGACATGTATGCAACATATATTGCATAACATGGCCAGTGTCTGGGTTAGGGACATGTACCCAAACATGCTCTGTCGACTGTGGTAGTCTGTTTGAGGTATCCATTGCACGTTCTGCATATAGAGTGGTGTTTCCTAGCTGTGGCATTCATGAGATAGCCGGGCAAACATGTAAGTGTCAGTCAATCAGAGATTGCCTGTAAGCAGGCAAGATGAATACCCGACATCTGCACATCTGTACAGAGGACAGACAGAAAGTAGCTAGCCAACAGGTCATGCATTAGGATGAATATTCTGACAGATAGATGTCTGAAACTGATAGGTATCCCATTACTACATAACAGCAGTCCTCAATGACATGTCCTAAAACATAGTTGTCTACAGTTAATATCAACATATCAAATCAATATCCAACAGGAGATGCATAAAAACATACAGGTCAAACACCAAGAAAATGATAGTCGGTACAAAGAGTCCAGCTTTGCATACAGGGGGCTATGGTCCCAGTACTACAATCTGCAATCTACTTTTACTTGGAAAAGCACTATTAAAAGTGGTAATGCAATGATACAATACATGCATGCATGTGTGACTGCATATAACCTGGGATACTACGCAAGTATGAAATACATACAAAGAGAAAAGACTGAGGCACTACCCATGTATACTCAGGTGTTCCATACAGTGTACTCACACCCCTTCCTACTGTAATGACAGCACATAGAAGCATGTTATGTACATGGAATTAAATACATTAATTAAAGATGTCATTACCCTGCTGTTTTATCAGACGTGAATATGTTCAATGGTTACCAGGGCTGAGCTATGCTTAGCAGGTGTAAGCATTACTTAAATGTAAATGCTAAGCAGATTTGTGCAGTGGTAAGCAAAGGCTACACAGTGTAAGCACCTATATGCTTAATCATACGTTAGCTCTGCTTACAGTCATGCAAACCGACATAAAGCTGCTCAAAACTGCCTTAATCTCTCTGTATCCAACAGTCCTTGTTCTGCAGAGCAACAAAATAAACAGCCCTTACAGGTCTTGAACCCAGGTCCATGTACACTATAATCACAGCAGTTAACCACTAAGCCATCTGAGCTGTGAAGATGCCTGTTGTTCTTCAAATATATCATTCAGTACACATACTGAATAGTTGTGAACAACTGCACTGACTACTACAATTCTTTAGTACTTGTAAGTGAAAAATGTGTTGAATCAGTCATGTTCTTATATGTAAATATACGCATATCAGATTAATATGGTGGGATACATCTGAGAAGGTATACACAACACTCATGTTTACACATAAAAGGATATAGATATGTTTATACATATGATATATATATATATATATATATATACATATATATATATATGTGTGTGTGTGTGTGTGTGTATATCTATATGTACATACACATTCATACACACATATATCTATATATATATATTTCTATATATTTCTATATTTCTCTCTCTCTCTCTCTCTCTCTATATATATATATATATATATATATATATATAAATATGGATCTAGGACTATTGAACGAAAGTTCAATAGTCCGAATCCACAACCACTGAACACACTTTAACGAAAGCGCTTTCACTGAAAAAGCACTTTCGTTAAAGTGTGTTAAAAAAAACAGTAAATCTACTGTGCCCCCCACACCCCACACTTAAATATTCTCACATGAGATCGCACTACAGTAAGGAAAAGGGAATATTCCCTTATCCACACCATAGTACGATCTCTGTAACAGGCATACTTACGTGAAAGTGCTTTCGGTGAAAAGCACTTTTGCGTAAGTATGCCCGGCCGATAGTGATGCGGTGATGTTGTCGTTCGGGGATCAGTACAGATCCCGTATATATATATATATATATATATATATATATATATATAAAACATATGCCCATGACATGTAGTGGAGTCATACCTCAGCACCATAACTTTCAACCTGTTACTGCAAGGGAACATAATGTATGTATTGCAGTTATAAATGTAGCATGTTGCTACAGTGACAGGGGTTGTGTCAACATACATGTTGTGAAGGAAGGCTCTTCTGAGACTGACATGTACGGTGGCAGACATCATAAAATCATCACAGTGAAGTACCACACAAATCACAGTAATGATCCTATGGAATACAGAAGCAATATGAGCAATAAACATGGACAGCCTGAAAAAATCTGGTCAGTCAGGAGGTATACACAGAATGCCTTAGTGCAAGAAATGTGGAACAAGCCTGACCAAGGTGATGCTTAGAGCCATGAAAATGGGGGTATATCACAAATACTGGACTAGATAAGCTCACACAGTTGACTCATTCACACCCTCCTGTTTGTCCTAACACATATTAACTGGAGGAGCAAAGATCCCAAGCCACATACTTCACACTAGTTAGTGACATACATCTTCACACCAGCCCACTGCTTTGTCAGAAATACACAACACATATGGTGGCCAGGCAACAGTACATCTGACAAATATCTGGACATAACATCACACTAGGGTAAATACACTGCACTGCTAGGCATGTCACCAAGCACTGTCTACACTACAGGCAGACTGCCACAACACTAACCCAATTTACCTATGGGGAATACACATGTAATTGCAAATATAGCAGGCACTACAGGCATGTAACAGCATGGGGTAAAAGACACCAGTGTGAAAGTGCATACCTACAACCGATCTCAACATGGTCACAGTCACATAATGGTAAGCCTAAGTAATAGTACAGTTGATGGCCTGTGTGCACAAAAGTCATCATCATGTTTGCCACTCACATACTAACCCTACATATACTGGCCCTATTCACAGTGTAGTCTAATGCCTGACTGTGGTATGGGACATGTCTCAGTCTGGCCCTACAAAGATAGATTGATAGGGTATCAGAAACTGGAGCAGCATGCGCTGTCAGGTAGAACAGGACCAAGAACACTGACATCTACCCCAGTCTATGCACAGGCCAAATAACATGATCACAATATACTGCTACATAATACAGACACACTGTCAACAATCACCTTATGTACACATACCTCACTACTGTACAGACTACTACAGAATATACAGTTTTTTTTCCTCAACTATTAGGCTTCCTATACATTACATGTCTGACAGTCTGATATATCACTGGCTTGATATCAGGAATTATGTCATTAAAAAATGGTATACTGTACGTATCCACCTCTTACTGCATGACATAAGAACAAAGGGTGATAGACTTGGGGGACAGAGGCACAAACACAGGGCCAATATTGACATATTGCAGTTATAAACTGAGAATATTGCTGGTGTAACAGGGTTTTTTGTGACATATCTATTCTGAGGGATATGAAGTCAGTAACACACATGGATGTTAGCATTTCCTGAGTACAATAATTAGAGTATGCTACAGCATTTATGAAGACAGAAAATGTGTGAGTAACACACCAAATCTCAGGCTCCAAACTCTGGCCAGTCTGCAGATAGCTCTACAGGTGAGGGTTTTCTCAACCACATAAAACTGTCATGCTAGACTTTAAATCATGCAAAACAGCCATATCCACACAAACTCTGTTAAACCAACTTACTTCAAATTTAGAACAGCAATACTTACATTCTGTCCCCATGTCTGGAACATCCCCCTCCATTTTTTGGCCTGTCTCCACAGTGTTTGTTGTAACATGTATTTTCAACTACCCTCTGTGATGCTGTTTGTTACACACCCACATGAAGTCCTGATCACAGTGAGGGAGAAGGGCCAACACCCACTTGCATGGCTTAATTATAGGGGTGTGTTTCCATGCAGTTGGCTATAGGAATGATACCACAGGTGTTCCATATGCAATTAGCAAGTGGAGGACTCCAATTCATGCACAAGCCATCAGTTGATCATGAACATTACCTACCAAACTCAAGCTGCTGCCTATGCAAAACAGATGCATTTTACACATCTACCAGAGAAGGGGTGAGAGAGAGAGAGAGACAGAGGGAAAGAAAGACAGGAAGAGAGAAAGAGCCAAGCATATTTGTGTATGATCTCTGGGTAGACTGAGGTCTCTGGGTATTCTAATGGTTCCCTATATATAAATATATGGCTGTGTATTGTGTACAACCTCTATGGTGTTTGACAACTGCTGGCCTTGGAATGCCACATTGGGACATATGGGTCCTCAATATGAAAATGTAGAAAAACCCACCCTGAAATGGAAACTATTTACACAATCACACCAACACCCACCCAGGATACTGATGACACTCACACACACACACACTTGCCAGTACTGAGTTTCAACCCCCTACCTAGCTATGTATTGGTACTATAGTGTTACTCAGTTATCGCAAGCACCACAGCGGTTATATGTTAGAGAACTGTCCAAAGTTATCTGTGAAGGTGACTGACATCAGCTGCAGTGCTCAAAGGAGGGGTTAGGAAAGGGCAGTAAGTATGAATGACCACAAAATCAGGCGTCAACAAAGACTCACACACAAACACACATTTTCACAGTTGCCAGGACCAGGATTAGAACTCCTACCTAACTAGTTTGCTACACTATGGTATTACTCAGTTATCGCAAGTGCCACAGCAGTTATATGTTAGAGAGCTATCCAAAGGCATCTTTGAAGGTGACTGACATCAGCTGCAGTGCTAAAGGAGGAGTGAAGGAAGGGCAGTAAGTGTGAATGACCACAAAAGCAGCTGTCAACAAAGACACACACAAACACAGATTTTCACAGTTGCCAGGACCAGGATTAGAACTCCTACCTAACTAGTTTGCTACACTATGGTATTACACAGTTATCACAAGCTCCACAGAGCTTATAGGACTGAGATTTGGCCAAAGAGTTATTTCAAGGTAACTGACATCAGTAGGAGTGGTAACATGGGCCATGGGAAGTGCAGTGTGCGTGTGAATGGGCCATCAATCATTCCTCTGGAAACACACACAGACACACACACACACACACACACACACACACACACACACACACACACACACACACACACACACACACACACACACACACACACACACACACACACACACACACACACACACACACACACTCAGTCACACACAACTTTACATTTGACAGAACTAAGTATACAAATGCTACATGAATAATGTTTTTTACTATTGTGTTACAAAGTTATCACAAGCACCACAGACACTATAGGGCTGAGGGCTAGTAAAAGGAATGTCTACAGTGATTGACATCTGCACATCATGCAATATCGGCCAATTGGATGTATAGTGGGTGGGACAGGCCTTATAATGGACTTTAATCTATCACTGTCTGGCTCTCTCTTCCCCACATCTGTGTGTGTGTATGTTTGACATATTATAGTGTGGATATGTGTGAGTATTCCTATCCAATGTGTGTGTGAAGCGTAAATGGTGTACAATTTGGTGTGTATGCACAGAAATCTGCAAATGACAGATATGCATAGTCCACTGTGTTGTCAGACATGGGCTTCATTTCGCTAAGTGTAGGAGCATGCCCAGTATAACCTTCTCCATTGACTGTGTGAATCCATTCCAGGTAGGGTTGTACTCCAGTCCAGGGTTTGGTGTTCTCAAAGTAACACATAGCAACCAGTTTCTTCAGGATATCTGTAGATAGGTTAACAATATTGAGTCACAATGGGCAACAGAGGCATACTGTAACTATTGCTGTCTGTGCTGCTTGTGTTGCATGGTTGGTGTTAGCAGAGATATTCAGACATATGTACTGTTTTACACTGTGATGTATTATGTCATTGACTACTGACAGATATAATTATTTTCTCACAGTTACGGGGAAATACAAGATGAATAAAGCTGAGTCCAGTATTGTGGTCCACAGCCTACACATTCATGCACACTCCTGCCATTGTGGAGTAGCTACAGACACTTGCTGATAGGTCTGTGTAAATGGTCCAGCCCCTTGGTAGTATGGTGGATCCCCTTGTTGTACATAGAGCAACTTAACAGAATGGCCATGTCCTGCTGTGGAAATACCGCTCAGCTGTACAGATTTACCAAGGTTACTTAGAGGCAGGGCTCATATATATGGTTAGTTCCCCTTCACATTGCGGTTTATGAGCAGGTTTGTAGCCACCCATTACTAGGTTTGCAGACAGGGGTAGTATGGGCACACATCAGAATTTCAGACTTCACACACTCCATGACATCCATGCATCTACACACCCCAATCTGTTATTCTATCCTCATCCTAACACTATGCGAGCAATATCTGGGAAGTATCCCTATAGTTGGCCGTTCATCCCAGCAGTATGTATGGATTGGCCCCCATTTCATGCAGTAGGACATGGGGGGCATGCTAGTAGGATTTGTCAATATGGCTTTGCATTTGTGTTCTGCTGACTGTGTTAGTTTGTTATTTGGGAACCCATGAGATACCATACATTGGCTGTACAGGTGAGGCACAGGCCTTTGACAGAAGACTGCAGGCCATTTGGTAGTGCTGCAGGCCATCTGTAGCAGGCCAGTGCATTCTGTCACTCCTACATTCCCAGGCTGCGAGCCAGTGGATTCCCCTGGGGTGACAGGGTAACTGTTTGAGGTGTTAATGGCAACAGTTCCTGTACATACTGACCTATTGGACCAGATGCATGCAGGGAGCTGCTTACAGCTAGGGACACACCTGCATAAGACACCTCTTCAGCATGCTGCATTCTGTGGGTATTCCCATACAGAAGTGGGGGTCATATTGTATTCATTCCCAACAGCAGGAATATGACCTGTGATAAACCTGTGGCTGATGGTGGGGTGAGCTGAGTGCATGTGTGATATGGAAGCTTTTTGCAACTGACTCACAGATATACCCGGGACATTCCCCTTATGCTGCCTTGTGCGGGGACATAGGCAGTCTCCCATTACTTCATAACTGTGCCTTTTGTGGTCTGCCAGTGATTGGCCAGACTACATCAGTATTCCATACTATACAGACAACTAAGGTGCTGCTAACCTGTGTGTACAATTCCAAAGGTGTGTGCATTTGACAGTAACATTTTATGCACTCTGTCTAGGGTACTTCCACCTGTGTACTGTGTGCATGTATGGGCCCACATTCATGGCATGTCCATCTTTCAGACGGTGACAGATATTGACATCTGGACAGTGAGTATGGACGACTGTTGACATGGGTATTGCTGAGAAGCATTGTGCTCGGCACTGAAGTTGTCAGAACATGGCCCTGTCATCCACAGTACTGCCCATAGGCCACCAACACACAGCCCTCCATGCCTACAAGTTGACCACTTCCACACAATATTGAACACATGACAACCTAACACATGGACCCCTGCATATTGTACACATGCAACAATCTATCCTGTAGATTGGGCCAGCTCAGGTAATCTGTGCTCCACTGCTATTGCACCTCACACTTACATGTTACTGCATTTCTACATGGGATTGGGGGGCACACCTGACGACCTTAAAGATTTGCTATGACTGTACTGGTATTTCAGGTACTCTGTTGGCTTCCATTTCATTTTGTATTCTGCCCTATCATGCAGACTGGAGGCATATCAGTAGTGTACAGATCTTAGGTTTTGTCAGCCTACATTTCAGTTTCAGACTTCTTACCCATTCTGAACTGACATACAACTGCCGGATCTCTTGTAGTCTGTTTGTGTAGGTCTGGAGGGGGGCTGTTAACCATTGCTATCAATTGGAGGCCTTAGACCAGCCTTTCTTTATGGTCATCTACACCTGTCCTGCTGGCTGAGGCTGGTGGTCGGTATGTGAGCTGCACTGACAAGCATGTGTGTGTCCTACAGACATACATTTGGGCCACAACATGTACTGCAGTGGGATTTCTCACCTTGTCTAGTACTGCCTAGTATGTTGACAGCACTATTTGTTATGGATTTCATGCTGCCCATATGCGTGTCCACTATCTGCTGCCATCCCATTCAGCCATCCAATTCCCTTGCATGCTTACATCCATACCACAGATACAACTATGAGAACATACTACTCCATTCAGCAATTGATAGGAAGACTGACTTACCTTGTGTCTGTGCCAGTACTCAGGATGGTGCTGGAGGGCTGACTATGTCGGATGCACATAATACACTCCCTATACATGGTAAACCACAGGTACTGTCATGTTTGGCATCCCTTTTACTGTATGTGCAAGTCAGAGAGAGGTGCCATTCCCTGGGTCACTACCGTGTCAGTGTATGTGCTATGCATCGTCTCTTTGCCAAAGCCTGGGAATACTGGGCATGCCTCCTTCTGCCTACATGGGCAGGCTCAGGTAGTTAATCTGAGTCACTCTGTGCCTGTGATGGCCTTGGCAATGGTAGGGGGCTGTGTGGCCCTACCCTGTGCTGTTCCTGCTGCAGCTGTTTCCGCAGGATCATATTGTGTAGCATGGCACATACTATGAACATTTGTGTACATGTAGCTGGAGAGTACTGCAAGGCTCCACCAGATATGTCCAGGCAGTGGAACCGTGACTTGAGCATCCCAAACACATGCTCTATTATGATTCTGGTTTGTGCCTCATTATGGAGTTCTTGTTCGGGTGTGTGTGCGTTTCTGATGGGTGTCATTACCCACGGCTCCAGTGTATAACTAGCATCCCACCCTAGGTGGCCATATGGTGTGTCCCCACTGGCAAATGACTGGTACAGCTGTGTCATATGCCAGATGTGGAAGTCGTGACAGCTTCCAGGGCTGCCATCACACACATTCAAGATAATGCCCTGGGCATCGCACACGACCTGGCAGTTGATGGAGGAGAAGCCCTTGCGGTTTATGTAGACCCTACCCCGCTCTCCAGGTGGTGCTTTGATGTGTATGTGCATGCAGTCTATAGCACCCACTACCTCAGGGTATTCTGCTATTTGGTTGAAGAGACACATATTGCTGGTCAACGCCTCACGGGTGTTGAGGAAATATATGTGCTCACCGGCATGTGCTGACATGACATCCAGGAACTGGGGGAGTACCATGGATGCTGATGCCTGAGAGATCCCCATGATATCCCCAGTTGGCCTTTGGAAAGTACCTATGGCTAGTATTCGTAAGCCTAGACATATCTTGGCATCCAATGGGATGGGTTCCCCTCTGTTGTTTCTGTGTGTGTGGCGTGCCCGGCACAGCTCAACAATTTGCTGTAGAATGTCCCTGTCCACCCTATACCACTCCACTATCTCCAGCTCATGTAGCTCCTGGTAGGTTACCCTGGGTCTGTACACTCTTCTCCTTCTCCTCAGTGTGGGTTGGTCATCAGCATTCACATCCTCACCACCCTCTGCCTATTCCACATATTGATGTATGAGAGCGACAGCAGCCCCTAACATTTTGTTAGTTTTGTCAGGTAAAATGTCCCGGTCTGTGTACACTGGTGGTGTAGAGTTTGTGGGAAAAACCACAACGGAAGGTGTTTGCATAGTTTATAGTAGTGTGCTAGGCTGTTCCATGTGTAACTGTCTGATTCTGATACATTTCACCTACCAGCTATGCTAGTTCTCCCTGATTGCCTTCCTACTGCTGTTTCCCCAAAAAACAGTCTGAAAGGTGTTTGCATAGTTTATAGTAGTGTGCTGGGCTGATACATGTGTATTTGGCTGATTCTGATACATTCCACCTGCCAGCTATGCAAGTTCTCCCTGATTGCCTTCCTACTGCTGTTTTCCCTTCCCATTGGCTTCCCGTTTAAGCCCAGAGGTGTTCTGTGCATACCCAGTGCTCAGATGTGCACACAGCTGCTATTTCCTGGGTTTTTTTTTGCTTTGTTTAAAACCCGATGCGAGGCACGCACACCTATTTAGGCTATATACACAGTGCTCAAGAATATCTGACACATCCCCTTCCTTAGCTGTGCTTAGCTAAGGGCAAACACGAGCCACACAGCTCCAATGAGTTTACAGCAAGCATGACACACCCCCTTATGAAGTTATTCAGCTCTTAGACTTGCTCTGTGGTATTGCTGCACCTACACGGTTTGGTGCAAACTAACACTGAGAGGAAATCTGTAATTCAGTATCAATCCCCTCATTTGCATAAAACAGAATGCTAATTCATAGTTACCACACTCACACTCAGCCTTCCCCCTTAGCAACCACTACTCCCTGGTATTGTTGTTTTATGCATGCCATTGACTATCATGGGTGAAAAAGCTTATTTTCAGCCCAATTCCGTTTGCTCACCGCTGCCCTATACTTGAACAGCCGAAATCGGGCAAAAAAAAAAGTTATTTTTTATAATTTTGCAACTATTTATCATGCCAATGGCCATATATTTAGGCAATGGTATGCCTACTTCATTGAATGCATGCTTTCTTTGGAGCTGTCATGCCTCCATTTTGTAATTTGCAGAAATATATTCGGTTAGTAACCGAATACATTTCTGCAGGTTACACTATTCCTGCACAGATGCCTGCCTGCTTCCTGGATCGCTAATTCGCCTCATTAGAATGGTTTCCACCTACAAATAGGGTAATTAGCATATAGCAGTGGTGTATGAGCAGGAATAGTGTAGGAGCGCTCGTGCACATGCCGAGAGCTCGTTCCTGGATCGCTCGGTGGCCATATTGGGTGCAGCAGCTCTTGCATTATTCCTGCACACCATGCAGAGCTCGCTGAATCTTGGTGCAGGTGTTATAATACACTGAGTAGTTAATGAATTTGATTTTATGATTGGGTAGATTTGATCATGTGGTAAGGGTTTTTAGTACTTTTAAATATGATGAATTTTAAAATATTCTGTTCTGATGAAGTTCCTCTAAGTGGAATGAAAGTGCTCAACAATTTGGCTAATAAAGTATCATGCTGACTCATATCGAGTTCTGTGCATCAAGTGTTTGTTTTATAAACATAAGTAAACTTAATGATGTGACTTTCATTCTACTGGAAAATAAATACTACACCATAGAAACTTTATCCGAAGACTTAGAAAAACTAATCAATAATTTGTCTCCATTCGCTGCTGCCTTTTTGGCAATTTGACCAACTGTGGAGAATGGATTCAGAACCACTGTTCACACTCCTTAAAACTATTTTTTATCAATCTGTAAAAACATGTCATTCCTAAGGGTCTCTAAGGTCCTGTGTAAAAAAGGATGGTAATCATGCTAACATTGTAAAAGGTATGTGAAACACAGACCCTTTGAATTTATAAAACAAATTATTCTCCTTTAGAAATCTGTAAAGTCTACTACAACCCAAATGCACAAACATCAAATTAACAAAAGTACAAAACTTGATATGTTGTTAGAGAGTTAAAACATTATTTTCATATATTTAGTCATCAGAAAACATTTTCAGAACTAATGTAGTCACATGTAACTGCTGAAGCATTGCACATGAGAAAACCAGTGTTTTTTGTCTTTGTTAATGGTGAAACAGTCTTGTTGAAAAAAATAACTGGATTCATTCCAAGTATTATTTTAATAAACTTCTGATTATAAAATTTCACAGAAGAGGCAGAAGTATATAAAAAGTCACTAGAATTTCGATGCAATGACAGCCCTCCCTCTATATGGGGTTATCATTGATCATGTCATCCAGCCCTTGGGTGACTGTGGGGGAGCATATGTATTTGTCCGAAACACCATCCTCTCATGTCAAATTACCCACCACCCTAAGTTGGAGCTCTTGGAGATCCATCTCACCCTTAACAAAGCCAATGATTATTTTTTTGCTAGCTACAGATCCCTATCAGTGTTCCCAAAGATCATGGTGATTACCCTGAGGGGTTAAATATCAAATCAAACACCTTCTTCTAGTCTGTGTTGTCTTCTTACACTTGGGCTCCAAACAAGCTATTCTACATTAAAGTGACTTTTTCGGTACTCTGGTGGCAGAAGTGTGCTGATCTGGCCTATCTGAGTTGGAGATTACTGGTAGAAGGCTTATTGTGTGCTTTCCTGATTGGTAGTTTACATAAAACTTGTTCTCTTTGCTAGTAGTTAAGTCTCACATTTCCACTAAGCTGCTGTCCATGCAGCAGTAGTTAGCAGTGCCCTGTATAGATACACACTCCTTGAAACTGAAATTCCCCTAGAATAACTATGACTAACACTATAACCAGCCTCTTGCTGCTCTAGGAGGAAATAAGTTACGCCACACCACTTTGTGTGGTCGCTTTTGACTACACAAAGTACAGTCCCCACTCACACTCTGTGTTACCAGCACAGTCCAGTCTAATTTAACCCATTCCTTTACCTGACTAGATTCACAGTAAGGATCATGGATGGGCAGTTTACAAACATCTCTGTGGCTAGGCTGGTGGCCATGGGCAACCTGAGGCAATGTAGCAATTGTCTCATGCATACTGACAATCACCTTCTTCTGAAACAAATACTTTATGTGATAGATGTAGTTACACTTCAAAAGTGGAAGCAAGACTGTCACATATTGACAAATTGACTGCCAGCAAGGTTGTCAGCACATATACATCACTTACCCAGGTTTTATAAACTTTATCATCAGTGGCACACATCTCCCCACTTAAAGTCATTATAATGGTCAAAGTATGCTACTTTTTACAAGACACATTCCTGCAGACTTAAAAATGCAAGTATATCTTTATCTTTTGGAATACAGCATCTTGTCTGTATTATGTTACTAATATTCAGTACAATTTTACAATTAGAAAATGTTTAGCCTAGACTTCCACCAGCCAACCATTTACTTTCTTCTCCCCTTGCATGATTGCAGAAATCAGCTCCTTTCACTCTGACAATGTAGTTATAACTGTTTACATTAAAAGACACAATGAGGGATAACAGCCACACAACAAGAGAGCCATAACTTGACTGAATGGGTATTTGTTTCTTATTTAAAAAAAATCATCTACTTCCCAAACGTTACCACATAACAGCATTTCTGTTTGCATCACAGGAAAAGCCTGTGTGTCCCGAAACACTCCAAGGGGTTCAGAACATCATAACTGTTTCTTGCAGTACTTTTTGCTAGAACCAAATAAGCTATATATCTATTAATCACTTACTTAATACAAGGCTCTTCCTGTCTTCCAGGCACAGCCACATGCCTGGAAAGCATCAAATCATACTCTACTGTGTTGGAGTTGTCTGAGATAATTAGAGTTTTACACACAAGAGATCAAGTTATAACTATAATAACTTATTACAACTTGCACACACTGTGAAAGGTAAAACTACATTTATTTTAGAGTACAAGACACTTTATCAGCATCTGAAATCAATATTCATAAGCAGAAAGCACACAACATTAGCCTTCACAGTTAGAAGTAGACAGCTCCAAATGGATGCTTATGTCTTGTATATAGGCAAATGGAAACTTTAGAAATACACCTATTTTGTCCCTTCCCAATATATGCTCTAAAACGCATTGGTTTAACTGCAAAATGTTCATCTATGAGCTTTGTGAAACTGTACAAGACTCTTTCTTCTAGTTCTTATTTTTTTGTGTTACCCTATTTATAAGTGTGTAAAAGTAAAACACATAAGCAGGCTGGAACACCATAGCCTGTGTCCATGAATAAATTCTACTCCAATGTTTTTTTTTTATTTTTTGCTCACTCACTGTTACAAGTCAAGTGCATCAGCCTAGAGGTCAGAGGTTTAACACTGACTTTAGATCTTACCCGAATCCAGAGATTTATATAAAGAAAATACTATGTATGCCTCTTTTGCAGTTGCCTATCCATTTTATATAAGAAAGAAGCTTGTTCATAAATTTATATGCAAATAGCTATGATTCACCAGGCAATATAAGCTTAAATATGTGCATGGTAATAAACATTACATATCTATATAGATATACAGTATATCTATATTTATATCTATATGTACATCTATACAGATATATACTTACAGCCTTCTTGCCTGAATTAAAGTAAATATATGATAACACTTGTATAACTGAATTGTAAAAATAAGGGTCACTAGTCACACATCAGTCACAGCCCATCACTCATGTCATACAGGGCATAATGCATTTTTCTTAATAGGACACAGCACAAGAATTTCTTATAAAACATCCAGACTTTATGAAATGTGCAACATAAACTGGTATAAAATGTAATAGTCAAAAGCAAAATAAAATTAACAATTTGACGCAACAAGAAGTTGAACCACTTGCATGCATTAGGATACCAAATAAAAATGTCCCACCGATATGAGACAAGTGACATCTACTACCTGTTCTGCAATTTTTACAATAATGCCTTTGTTTAATGTTAGTTCACTACAACTGCGATAAAATCTCATTTAGTAATTGTATATCTTGTTTGCCGACTTAGTAAAGTAGTAAAAAAGGCTTACCTCACTACTTTTCAAGGCTGTTCCTTTTCATTTCATTTTATTTGGTAAGTTATGTTTACTCAGTTTCCATCAGGAAGCTGGCTTAGCACTCATTCCTACAAAACTACCAAATATTGATTTCTAGGAGAGCTTGCATTCTTCAGCAATATTTGTTTTTTGGCACATTTTTTTTAAAAATGGTTATGAATATTTAGCAGTCATTTGGTTTTACACTATTTGCAACATTAAAACCTGGTACATGATCAGCCCTAAAATAATTTATCCATTTATATTGCATTAATTCAGTGAATGTAGTTAAATTACTTCCATGTTTATTTTTATAAATCATTTGGATAACTCTAAACTTAAATAAATGTTCTTTATCCTTTGGTTCACTATGTTTACATAAAGCACCCGTTCTCAAATCCCCTTTGTATCTCATATAAATCTTAACATATTCTTTCCTTCAACTTGCAATTGGTTTTATCCACATGAGAACTAGTGCATTTTACATGATTAGCAAGACAGAATAAATCTCAGGACACGTCCACAAAGTATAAGTATTACTATCACACAGTACATATATAGTATATTATGTGACAAGCAATAAACATAAAAATGTGAAGCATAGTACAAATTCAATACAGCACCATACAGTGGAGAACTAAAAGATAGTACAATCTGATCAATATACTGTAGTACCCTGTCAGACCACATACATGTACAGCATAGAACAAAGTACCATACGTGGAGAATCAGTAGCCAATTGTGGATCTATACAAAAGCAATACAGACTAATGTGCAGGTCATGAAACATACAGTAGTTCCTGCAAAAACACAGTACAAGCTAAAGACAGTATATTTTGAAGTGGTCAGTTTATAAGAGTAGTTAAAGGATAAATATTAGTATCGTGTGAGTGAAGAAGAAAGTCAATCAAAGCTGATAACATACATGTGATGGGATATATAGAGCAAGACAGAAATGAGACAGGGCAGGAAGGAGGCAGGTGGAGAGGAGGTTCAGGTTATAGGAACTACAGCCTCGGTGCAGTTGCATTGCCATAGTGATGCAAGATGTTGTTTTAGTGACTTCTTAAATTGAGGGATACTGCTGATAGACCTACTTGAAGATGGGACACCATTCCATAGTTTAGCTACATTGAAGGAGTAGCACATTTGTCCAGCTGTGAGGGTAGGTCTCACTACATTTAGGAACAGTTGGTTATGGGATCTGAGAAGTCTATTGGGATGTTATCGTGTGAGTAGAGAGGACAAGGAAGGACAGTTGGTAGGTTTATAAATAAACTTCTGCGCAGTGGTTATCTGAATGAGTGCCAGGTGATGTGGTAGTTCCAGCTGGTTTAGTAGTGAAGAGCAGTGGTGAGTGGAATAATTAGCATTTGTTACAAATGTTGTGATTTTATTGTAGCAAGAAGCTAGTTTGTGTTTTAGAGAGGCCTGAATATTGGTCAGGAGAGGTGCACCATAAGTAGCGAAGGCAGAAGAAAGGAAGAGGCAAGAGACAGTTTAGCAGGGTAGTTGAGGGAGTATTTATATCTATAAAGAAAGCCCAGTTTTTGGTATTTTTTTTTAATATTGGTTTGAATGTGCACGTCAAATTTCAGATTTTCATCTATGATGACACCTAATAGTTCAGTATAAGGTACTACTTCAATTATAGTTCTGTTTTGGGATTGGGTGGTGAAAGAATACACTGTTCTATTTAGTAAACTATGGCTAGCATGAGTATTAGCTTGAATAAAAGCTGCAATAATAATATGAAATATAAAGGGTTAATTTAGAAATAGTATAAAAATGCTGAAAAATAAGTAGTAAGTGTGCTGGCATAGCTTAATTAGATATCGGCATCCACGTAAAGGAGTATGTTATTGAGAAACAAAGTCTGTAAAAATAACTATGCAGATGGCAGCTGGAAGGACATCAACGAAGTTAAGAGATGTAACATCAAGCAAGATAAAGTTGGAACCTCAGATAGTGCTGGAACACCACGTTTCAGATAACTGAGGTTCCTTGGACGACCGAGCTTAAATCAAGGGCAAATCATAAATCAGAAGAACAAAGAAAAACTGTTATACAAAGAAAGAACTGTTATTCATCAGACTTTGAGAAAAATACCAGACCGTCTGGTATAAATGTGACTGTGCAAATACAAGCTTTGGGTATTTTCCATAGAGAGCTGACAGCATCTGTGTTACATGCTTGTAGATCTGAAAAGAAAAATGTGAAAGTAAAGCGTATTGACTGAAACAGTTATCTTCTTGTATTTATTGTACTCAGTACAATACAGTAATAAGAATAGTTGATCACAATAAGCAATTAAATATACTTTGGTATGCTTGCATGTAAATGCAAGTAACAGCAAGGTAACAAACAGAAAGGCAATATAGAATTCTTCAATGGCGAGCCACAGTTGATGGACTGAATGGTTTCTTATTGCGACAACTACAGCTTCTTTTTTATTTTATTCAGTTAGTACTTTCTGTTCCAGTGCAAACATTTGCCTCCTTCTTCTGTACAGTATCTAGTAGGAGACTAGTGCCTCTCTGCAAATTCCACAGGTCCTGCGCATTTCCAAAGTTGAATCTACCAACTGTGGTTAACCTCCTTTTCAGAAAATCAATGAGGGACTTTCCACGCTTTCTCGATGGAAGACTTGGCCACCTTCCACACAGAAACTGGTAATTCTCTTTTTGTTTCTCATTTTACAGCATGGATGCCATAAATAACAGAACTGCAAAGTGCAACACTACCTTTCAGGTAGACAGTAATAATAGTCCGGCACATGTATGGTCAGGATTTAAAGATTGGTATAAACAGAACTGTACCACATGCAGTACTTTATTAGTTAATGTTAATGTCAATGCTTTATGTAAATGCATTACGTTTGACTGGTATCTTAAACAGCAACATCATTTGTATGACAGTAAACATTTATTGTGCAAGTCATATGAAACTGTTTTCTGTGTGCAATGTCATAAATGTCCTGTCACCATACCTCTCAACCTGGAAACATCAAAAATCTGGACTAAGGTCCATGAAAAAAAGGTATAATTCTGTACGCTGATAAACATAAAATGTGCATACAAAATTATGTAACTCCATCCACTCCAGTGGAATCGTGGGATACCAACTTTCAAATGCAAACTGAAAAACAGACAACCAAAATATGGCCCCAGACCCTGTAGTAAATGGTAAACATTTTTTTTTTAAATGTGTAGCAATGATGTTCAATGGTAAGGGAAAAGATGATGAACCTTAGGAGTTTGTTTTTGGTGACTTGCTGTATGCGGGTTTTGTGGTAATGTAGGGCATTTAATGGTAGACAATATTCTAATCTTAGCAAAAGAATATTATAGTTTGCTAGGACCTCCATAAGTCATTCTCTATGGCCCTTTGATCAGTGGCGTAGCTAGAGTGTGTGCCGCCCAGGGTTGTCTTTGAGTTTGCTGGTGCCTTTCCCCCCCTCACAAAATCATGGTTGAATGGGGACCCCCACAGCCATTCCAATGTCCCATTGCTTGGCTATTTTGTCCTATGTACCATAAACACTGTAATGTGCATACTGCTTTGCTTCTACAATGATTATTTGGATTAACTTTTATTTTACATTTTGTAGCACAAACACTAATAGACATTTGCTAAGCAAAGCAATGCAGTATCACAATGAAAATAGACAGCATTAAAACTTCTCTGCCCTTGAAACTCACATTCATTGTAACAGCACTGAAGCCCATGTTCAAAGGGGTCTATATTATATTAGTGAAAATCCCTTTAAGCGAATGCGAAAACACCGACACGTATTGCGCGAACCGGGAATATGCCGAACGTACTAAACCGCGAAATACAAAAAGACGAATCCCCATAGTCGGCCAACTCCACCTCCCACTATATACTGCCTACCCAAACAAAATAAATAAACCACATACATACACTAACCAAAACCCTACTTCTAACCCTACACTAAACCTTACATACATGGGAGGGTGGCCTAATGGTTAAGGTGTTTGCCTTACAAACACAAGGTGCAGGGTTTGAGTCTCACAAGGGATAATTGGCTAGGCTTACAATGGCTCACAAGGGCAGTTAGCCTAGTACTAACTTATGAACCTATGAACCTACTATCTATGCACTTACCTAAATCCACACCCTAATGCTAAGGACCGTAACTATCGTACACTTACCCTACAGCGATATACCAAAACAAAACAAATAATCCACACACATACATTTAACAAAACCCAAATTTTAACCCTACACTAAACCTTACATACATTACCTATGCACTTACCTTAACCCGCACCCAAACCCTAAGGTCCATAACTATCGCACACTTACCTTACGGAGCTATACCGCAGACGGACCAACCATGACACTTCGACTTTTTGAATTTTGCAGTTTAGTATGTTCGGCATAATCGCGGTTCGTGCAATACATGTCAGTGTTTTCACATTCGCTTAAAAAAATTTTCGCTAATATAATATACACCCTGTTCAAACACAATGCATCTGGCCAGTGGTGGATAGAGATTACCTATGGGCTGTTTTCAAATCATAGGCCCCTTCCACACAAAATATACATGCGCTCTTTGATACACCTTCCAGACTGTATTAAATTATATTCGTTGTATAATACAGCACAGTTGTTACTTGTTAGAACACAGCACATTTTAACTTTATTGTTTTGAACATTTTCCAGTAAGCAATGAAACAAAATGCATGAGTCAAAAATGACAAAACTGCCCAATTCAGAACATTTCCATTATAAAAGTCTACTCAAACTTCTACAATCCACCAGTATCAGTAAATATCCACAATCTCTGCAGAAGTAAAAGTCAACTAAATAATTCCACATTAAAGAGATCTGAAGAGGTTGATGCTAG
Organism: Protopterus annectens; assembly: GCF_019279795.1. Lineage (NCBI taxonomy): Eukaryota > Metazoa > Chordata > Ceratodontiformes > Protopteridae > Protopterus > Protopterus annectens. Next base: position 1,254,039,706 of record NC_056747.1, read on the forward strand.
CAAACAGCTTTATATTTCATTGTTTCAGCTACAAATACAGTGCCTATTAGGCTACTGAAGATGAAGTAAATTCTGCTCAATAAGAGGGAGAATGAGGCACCAGACAGGAAAAAGATAGCTAGTTAATGCTACGGCATGACTGCAAGTCATGCTGACAACAAAACCATGTTTTACTATTAACTACAGTTAAAAAATGAGAAAAAGTCCTTCCATGGGAATTAAATAAACACACCACTTTTAAAATTCCAGTACCAAATGTGCCAGATTGGAAACTTATAAGTTAAGCCTTGTTATCATAGTGGCATTCTGCGCAAACATGGTAACCGACTGTGCTCTGCTATAAACAGGCTTGTTAGCCGTGCTGCTTTACATGATTTTCTACCTGACAGCCATGAAACTGCGCTTATTTACATTTAAACTTGGTAGACAGTATGAATATGTAATTAGCGCTGCTGCTCACCACACTTCACTGCACAAACATGTAGGCCTCACACGAAGCCTACTCAGAGTTTACTGAATCCCAGTGACCATCTCTTTGATATAGTCGATGCAGGGCCCATTGTATGATATTTCTATATGCCAGATTACATCATTGCCATGGTCATACCCCACTTAAGTGCAACTGTTTGTAGCCTGCCTTCTGACATCTGCAGAAACATACCTTTCGAAACAAGAGGTGCCACAAATTCAAAAGATTTTCAGGAAAGCATGAGATTGAGTACAGTGGAAAATATTTAAAAACAATAAAACTGAAATGATCAACACCTTTTCTTGAGCAAAATTCCTTGCCAATCAAAAGTGGAAAGAGGCTCTAAGAAACACCAATCACCTTGGAATAGAGCAAACATGTTGCCTTTCTTAAAAAAATGCAAAGCTACTGTTTAACAGAAACATATCAAACTAGCTCTACCGAATTTCAAGGAAGGCAGATGGAAAATTAGTGAAAATGCTGTTTTGTTATAAAGAGACAATAGGGCCTTGGCATACAAATATGGCGATCAACACTCAGACCTTGGCAAACACAACACAGTATTTACAAAATGGCCTGTTGAGCTGCAATTATTTTACATGCATTTTTCTGAAAGCTGTACAGTATTATCAGGTCACAATGGGTTATAAAGATCATTTTTACTTGGGGAAGAAAAGTGTATCATCTACAGTAAAATAATACATTGCTCATTTATTCCATCCTAACTACAGTTCAGTAAGGCAATAATGAAATCATTTTGTTTCTATGTTTTCTTCAAGCAACAATAATGAGTGTAAAAGATGAAAAAAGGGGTATTTTATTTAGTTCCTGATCTGACATAGAGCACTGTTCTTTTGATTCAAGCCTTTTGTTGTCAGGTTCACATAAGTGTAGTGTAGCAAAATACATAAAGTAACTACTGCTTTAAATTGTCCCATTCTACTCTACTGAGTACTTACTTTTGCAGGTTCATCACGATCTATAAATGCATTCCTTTTCCGTAGCAGTTATTTTTTATTTCACCATCACGTCGGTATGTTTTTGCCTTCCAATTCGTCTACAGTTCCCCATCCAAGTCAAACGCTTTAATGTTACAGCTCCCGAGTGATGGTTCAACCATCATGTGAGCTCTTTGCCGTCCTGCATTCCCAATTGTGCAGCGGCGATGCAGAAGTGGAGTGAAAGGGTGTGCGGGCGGGTAACTGAGAACAGATTCAAGCTTCAGCTTATTCATTTGCTAATGTTAACTCAAATAAATCTTGTTATTCTCATAACTTTTTAACTTTATAATAAAAGCACTATTTAAAATCCGTCCTTCTTTTTGGACCTTTGCCCTCATCCCATTATCTCTAGTAGTGACTCTGTAATTGTGTCGGAATGTGAAGGTGCTTTTTGTCAAGTAGGTAGGAAATGCACTAGATGATGGGGTCTCACACGTTTCTAAAATATGTCTACATGATTAACCATCAGGAACATGAAACCTACCCCAGCTACCACAATCAGTTTTAAATGAGGCTTCCTGACTGCTCCGAATCCTTAGCATTGTATCGCTGGTTTTGTTTTCTCTTTTTAGACTGCTTGCAAGGATTTTACAGGATTATTGAAAACTTGTTGAATGGGCCGTTTCATATTAATAACAGCCTGTATTCACTTCTTGGGTAAGCCTCGGTAAAGTATTACCAGAATATACAGTAACTGTAGTTACATTAATAAATAATGACAATACAGATATGTGTGTGCGACCAGATGTTCAATTTTTTCATGCTATTATGTTACAATGATTATTTACAAAGAGCAGTAAAATCTAGATATAGTTTGAACAAGATCGTATCATTGTACGGTTTCGCAGATAAAGTCCTCACCGCTAGTTCGGTACCAAGACGGCCCAAGTTTGATGAGTGGATCGGGTGATGCAAGTTCATAGGTTCATAGGTTCATAGGTTGGCACTAGGCTATCAGCCCTAGGGCCTATACAAGGACACTACAATTACATGATAAAGACCAGGATGCAGTGACTGCACTAAATAGATTAAAATCTGATTTTTTGGATAGGGGCTACGAAAGTACAGATATTGATCAAACTATTTCTGATGCCTGGAAATTGAGGCATACCAGATGTAGACCTTATTTGAATCCACATAACATTGCTGATAGTATAGGCAATAATACTGTGGCCAATGATTACTTTAGAGTTGTATTCCAGTATGCCAATAATATTAATCAGTATACAGACGTTGTTAAGAGATATTGGCATTTACTACAGATGTTCCTGGTCTTAATGAAAAAATTGGTGATATTCCTACTTTTAGTTTTAGGAATAATAAATCACTTAAACAGCATCTTTGTAATGGAGAATTACGTAATACTGCTTGCATCTCTACCCGCTTAGGTACCTTTCCGTGTAGAAATTGTAGTGCTTGTCCTTACATTTTTAGTAAAAGCACATACACTCATCCAACTAGACACTTTAAGCTATGCTCAAATCAATACTCAGACTGTAAGACCACTGATGTTATTTATTTCTGCTTTTGCCAGCAATGTCCTGCTTTTTATGTAGGCAAAACGAACAGGTTGCTCAAAGACAGAATATTAGAGCACATCCGAGATATCATAAATAGTAAGCAATCTAGTGCATTAGCTAATCATGTTATGTCCACTGACCATTCTCACTCCTTTAAATTTTTTGTCTTGCAACATATATATAGAAATCCCAGGGGTGGAGATATAGAAAACACTACAGAAAGTTATGAACAAAAGTGGATATTGAAATTGAATGCTGAAAGGTATCCTGGTCTTAATGGCACCACCTCTCTAATCCCATTCTTAAAGGCAAGACGCCTTAAACACTAACCATTGATGCTGCTTATATGAAGAATTCATACATATGCATATTTTAGATATTTATACATGTTTTTTAACATATTTTTATTGTATTTCTTAGTGCTTTTCTCACTTTATGCTGTTTTTAGCCTTTTATTGTATTTTTAGTATCAGAAGTGAAGGCCTTGTGCTTGCTCATTTAAAGTATGCCACTATTAACTTATTACAATTGATGTGATAATTAATTTCATCTGCATCTATTTAAGCATTGAGCTGCATTTTAGTTTTGTCTGATGAAGCAATGACAGTTGCGAAAGCGCTCATCATTTGTTTTGTCTTTGTTTGTTTATTAAACGCTATTGTGTGTTACCCCGGTGCATTGTGCATTTATAATTTCTTCATTTTATTTTTGCACCCTGGTTTTACCCGCAGCCATCTCTTTTTTTGTTCTAGGTCCTATACAAGCCTAGCCATAACAATTCCCTGGCTTCACTCAAGTACGGCGGGGATTGGGGTAGTAGTGAACATACTATGCTGACATGCTCCTCCTGAGGGGCCAGGGCAGGGTGGGAGAGCAGTAAATATAAATAGATGGTCTCCTCTGGCTGCATTGCAAGCAGAATGTTACACACGATCAATGTGGGAACATAACTGCTTGCCTGTGTGTGGAAATATATGCATACATTGGAAGGTATGACACCTCCCTGGTCTTCCTGTTTTTATATAGTGAATTTTATTTTGTAGTAGAATTGTATTTGTAATGCATTTACTTTTATAATGGTATGGTTACAGTTCTAATCTTTTTGACTGTGTTTCTTAAAGCTATATTGTAATGTTGATCATTTTTATAATCATTTTCAGATAGGTTCACCATTTGAATGTGTAATGTTGCTGAGTGATGTTAGAATATGGAAATCTGGCCTGTCAGGACGAGAAACAACATTAAATATTTTGCCCTTTATAAATAAAATGAACTTAAATGAACTGCAAACTGTATTGTGGAGCTATGCATTGGATTTTTTTTATTGATGTTTAGTTTCTAAAATATACAAGTTTAAAGACTGTATGTCTGCTGTTGGAGGATTTATCCTGTCTTAAAGTGTCTTGTGTGATACCACTGTGAACTGATTCTCATAACTACAAACTGTAAATAAAAGAAAAATGGGATTTAAAGGGGCCATGCAGAAATTCGTGGTACCCCACTATTTTGCCCTCAAAACCAGGGAATACCGAGGAATTCAGTATGGTTGAGAGGTATGCCTGTCACCACATGTAAAATATTAATTTCAGAGTTACAATATCAGTCAAGCCAGTTATTTACAAGATCTTCTGTACATTTTCCGAGGCAAAAGTGGAATAAACCCACTGCACATTATAAAACAGATAAGAACAGAGACAAGGTTCGTGGTGAACTGACAAGAAGATTTAATAAACTTCTAAGACACAGAGTGAGTTCAAAAAGTTCAGACAACATATGCAAACACTTTTTCAGAAGTGCATAAGAGCTTTAAAGTCAGCAGAACAGAATACTGACAAATATAATTTGGTTAGTAAAGAGTTAAAGCAACATCAGTTAACTATGCTGATAAGAAATAATTTACAACGTACTATTTTACGTTTAGAAAATGGTTAAGCATACACAGCACAAACTTTCATTCAGTTAAAGTTGTTGTTGTTGTATCTTTCAGCTTTTCCCTGTTAGGGGTCGCCACAGCGGAACTCTGGTCCGCTAATGATTGGCAGTAGATTTTTACGTGCCGAGTTGCCGGCCCTGATGCACAACCTTCAACGAAGGTACGCCCATTCACGCATGTCTCCACAAAGAAGACGCTCTAGCTGAGAATCGAACCGGACAATGTCTTACTGTGAGGTAAGGGACTTAATTAATGATTTTAAAGCCATTTCAAATAACAAAACAGTTGTACTGCATAGAAATCAAATGAGAGTAGTTAAACGCAGAAAAGACATGACGTCACAAGACTGGCATTAATGTATTTTCTTTTCATCTAAAGTGCAGCAAAAGGCAAACAACAGCAAATGTAAATCATGTAAATATATTTCTTTTAAGCATGTTAGTTAAGTCAATATCTCTTTTGTTTCTTACAATATTTTGTAATTGTATAATAGCATCAAAAATAACAAAGACTCCAGCAAAAATAGTATTCAAAAGCAGTATTATGCATAGTTAGGCAAATTACAAATGTTTATTATAATTCTAAATATAATCCAAAAAGGAAAAAAGCGACTGATATGTAAACAGCCTCGGAATCACCAATAAGCGTTTCACCACTTGTACAGCATAAAACGGATTTATTGTAACAAAACACGAAATGTATTCCAAAAATAACGTAGTAATAACTTTGAAAGGTTAAGCGCTTTCACCCAAACCACCTTGGGCTTCATCAAAACATCTTAAAATACAATGAAAAAAGCTTATATATACTTTTTGGCACCAGAAATTTAAAAACACTTAAAGAAACAGTATCCGTTAGTATATACGAATTAGTCAACCTTCCAAGCCCGTACATAAAAAAGAATTTACTACATCCTAATTATACAATCAATACTATCATAAATATCATAAATATACAACTGTTCAAGTTTGGTAAATTACTATGTATAAAAAATGTATCATTGATGTACTATGTAAACTCTGCATAATTAATTATATCTAAAAAATAACTTAGCAAAACTTAACAAAAGATCTCCTAACAGTACTCGACTGGCTATTGGGTGTGTAGTTCCAATGTAACGTGTCATAAAACTAATGAATACAATGTACATCTATTTACCCTTTGTCATAAATATAATACATTAATATAATAACTGTATTCACTGCTAAAGAAGTGGTTGTGTATATATTAATAATAACCATCTAATTCATTGTACCTATTTTAATAATAATAATTATATAAATATAATGAACCTTTTGTTATTATAATGTCTCCAAAATGGGTTTAACTGGGATATGATCATTAAGACCGGGGGGGGGGGGGTAGTTGCATCCAAGTATATCTGCCATCATACCTCCTTATAACTCAACAAAGTTTTATGATCACCTCCCCTAGGGTCCATATTAATTATATCCAGGATGGCAAATTTAAACTGATGTATATCTCCTTTCCTCTCAATATGTCTATATAATGCATTTGTGGTGTCTTTTGTTTTTATACTGTATGTATGATCATAAATCCTCTTTTTGAAACTTCTTTCTGTCTTGCCTATGTAATAACTAGAGCATATATTACACTTTGCCATATACACAAGCATTTTAGTATTACAGTTACCTTGTCTAAATCTTACTAGTGTCTTTAGTCCATTATCTAAAATAATTTTGTCTGTTTCCAATATATAACAGCATTGATTGCATGCACCACATTTCTTGCTTTGTGTACTACATCCTTTCTTGATAATCTTTGCCCCTCCAGAATGTTGTTCTAATAGTTCTTAATGTTCCATCCCGTTTTATAAATAAAATTAGGTTTAGTACCCATGATGTCTAACAGTGTGGGGTCACCTGTTACCAAATACCAATATTTATATAATATATTTTTCACTTCCTTGGCAACTAAGTTGTATTGTATAATAAAAGATCTTTGATATAAACCTGTCACAGTATTATTATTATTATGTCCAAGATTCTGGCACAATTTTGCCCCTATCCCAGCTCCTAACAGAGGCTTGTATTTTGTACCCCACTCCTGAATAACGTATTGTATAATATTTTGCATCATGTGTTGGGGATGGCCTCTTTGTTGAAATAACTCTATTATAAAATTAAATTCCTCTAACATATTATCATATTCAGATGTCATCCATGCGGCTCGAATGCACTGTCCTTTAAATACATTGAATTTGACTTTATCAGGATGAAAACTACCGTATTCCAAGTAGTTATTAGAGAATGTTTTTTTTTATGTATTTTAGATTTTAATCTTCCTTCCTGATGGTAAATATAAGTATCAAGATAAGCCACACCTTTATAACTATGTGTATAAGTGAATTTTAAATATTCACTACTATTGTTAAGAAATTGTATGAAGGCCTGAAATTTCTCCATATCATCCTCCCATAGTATATAAATGTTGTCCAGAAATCTGGAGTAATATTTAATGCACTTGAAATATTCCTGGGGAATAAATGGGTGTCTTCCCAATCAAGCATGACCAGGTTGGCAAATACGGGAGCACAAGCTGCTCCCATAGCTACCCCCCCTGGTCTGCTTGAAGTACTCCCCCTCAAAATAAATGCAGTTGTTATCAAGTACAATGGACATAAGTTCCAATATTAAACTTACTTCATCCCAACTAAAATTGGTATGTTTAATAATACTGTTACTAAAAGCTTCTAATCCTTCTTGTTTGGGGATGCATGAAAAGAGATCAATTACATCTATAGTAACAAACATGATTCCTTCTTTCCATGCATCTATAGGATATATGCTTAAAAACTCCCATGAATCTTTCACCATATGAGATATTACATGGTATATATATTTTAACTTGATATCAATAAACTTACCTAATGGGAAAGTTTTAGATTTACTGCCTGACACAATAGGTCTAAATGGGGGGTCCGAGGTGTCCTTATGTACTTTAGGTATGCCTACTAAAGTGGCAAGTTTAGGATATTTTACCTTTAAATAATTGTAAGTATCACTGGTAATTCTACCTTCAATAAAAAATTCTTCCAAATACGAATCAATTCTTTGGTAGGCTATATTGATCTCATTAATAGACACTGATTCGTAATTACCAGAATAATAAAGTATATCATACATCTTTTTTGTGTATTCAATACTATCATAAATGACCACCCCTCCCCCTTTGTCAGGCTTCATCACCCTAATATTGTTGTCCCTTTGTAAATCTTTTAATGTCTTCCCTTCCTCCTTAGTTAGGTTGCTAGTACATGTAATCTTTCTAAATTTATTGTACATTTGCTATATTTCCCTTGTCGCTATTTTCTCATATGTGTCCACTGTGGGGTGACTAGGTGGAATATAAGTTCTATTTTTCCTTAACATATCAACAGTATTTCTATTGTTATTAATGGGAGTCTGATGTTTATCTTTAAACAGTACAGCTAATTTGACCTTCCTAATATATTTTTTGAACTCACATAGACAATCAATGAGGTCAAACTTTGGATTGGGTATATATTTCATACCCTTTGTTAATAGATCAAAATGTGTATGATGTATAATTATATTGGAATAATTTTAAATATTAAAATTGTTATATGTATGTACTTTATCTGTAATTAAAAAATCTCTAACCTGATTATAGTTATCTTGTGATGCTACCACTATTTGTTCTTCCACCAATACTTCTGCTTGGTCCTTGTGTTTGGGTGGTAGTATTGTTGCTGGGCTCTGTCTGTTCTGAAATGGTTGTCCCTGAGCTGAATCGTCCCTCTGAAAATTTTGTTCCCTACAATAGTGTGACCTATCCTGAGAATTTCTTTCTACCTGTGTTTGGTTGTTAATCCTGTTATCATACCTAGTTTTTTCTTTTTCCTTAAGCCATACATAAGCTAAATCCTTCCTATATTGGTCAACATCTCTTTGTATTTTTTTGTTAAGTTTTGCTAAGTTATTTTTTAGATATAATTAATTATGTGGAGTTTACATAGTATATCAATGATACATTTTTTATACATAGTAATTTACCAAACTTGAACAGTTGTATATTTATGATATTTATGATAGTATTGATTGTATAATTAAGATGTAGTAAATTATTTTTTTATGTACGGGCTTGGAAGATTGACTAATTCGTATATACTAACGGATACTGTTTCTTTAAGTGTTTTTAAATTTTTGGCGCCAAAAAGTATATATAAGCTTTTTTCATTGTATTTTAAGATGTTCTGATGAAGCCCAAGGTGGTTTGTGTGAAAGCGCTTAAAATTTCAAAGTTATTACTACGTTATTTTTGGAATACATTTTGTGTTTTGTTACAATAAATCCATTTTATGCTGTACAAGTGGTGAAACACTTATTGGTGATTCCGAGGCTATTATAATTCTAAGAGTTTTACAACTGCATTCTAATATCAGGTTGCAAGTATATTAACGAATGACTGAAGGTACGAGTAAGTGCTAAAGGAGTTATGGGTTAAGCGCCTGGAATGCGCAGAAAGAAAAAAGTAAGTAATGTGAACTCAAATCTTTCCAGGCTGGAATGGGTAGTTACGAGGAATGTTGTATAAGATAAAATGTTACTGGTAGTGAAATTTATAAGGTCAAGGAAACAAGACTGGTTGCCAGGCCAAATGGCTCACGTTTTTCTAAAAATTGTTAAGTATTCACATACAGCATTAAGCAAAAAGCACAAAAATCTACAATAATCCTGTTTAGTAATTGTAATAAAACATCACAATTGTGCATACATGTCATTAATAATCTGTTTTCAAGTAAATACTACACTTACAGTCAGTACATAGGCTATAGTATACAGTTAAAATAAAAATGCAAGTCCCTTTACAAAAAGGGAGGGTACAAATCTGTCTGCAATTAAATACTACACCGAGTACAGTCAGTACATGGCCTGTGGTATGCAGTTAAAATAAATTATACAGGTCCCTTTACAAAAATGGAGAGTACAAATAGCTAGTAGTAACAGTAAACATCTTTTCAAAATAGGTAAAAGAAATTCCTACTATAACTTTCCCAGTATAGGCAACAGCAAAAGCTTTATCTGTTTTTACACTAACTGTATAAACAGTACTACAAAAGGTATGTAATTAGCAGGCTCAGTTTAATGCTAAGTTTGTAAACTGGACTGAGTATACATTACATCCATGTATATACAAACACAAAAATAATCTGTACAAGCAAGTATATAGTAAATGGTTTATCCATATAAATAGACAATTTTGCATTCAAGTGTTATATGTATAGTAACAAGTCAAAGCTTGACATTTGTGACGTGTTTTTTTTTTCAAAAAACAAGACTGCAATGCCTTTGCAATAAAATACTCAAGCATTGTCAATAAATTACTGTATAGGACATCACTGTATAGAGTCATATTCAGATTCATCCAGTTCTAATAGAAATGGTTGTCATCATTGTGTTGAAAATATTAAACTGTTAACTTGCTGTATTAAAAGGAAAACTAAAGGTTTTGTTTCCCAGTGTGTTTCTAGTTAATAGCAATATAACTTGACTATAGACAGTTTTGTATTTAAAATAAAACAGAGGGAATGTATACAGTGACAGATATGTTTAAAAATGTATAAATGCATGTGCACATCTATTTACTAGTTAGAAGCATATACACATCTGTTGCTATTCTATATGTAAAATAATATAGTTAGTTAAATACATGCATTTCTGTTTGCTAGCATACATATATTCTGGTACAGATTGAGACAAGATGAATGTTCAGTGTCTGGAACATGCTTCAAGGACTATAGATAAAAATGCAGCTGCGAGACAAGGCACGCAGCATTCAACACAGACATCTGCATTTCATTTGCATCATTTTGAACATCAAAACAGAGGGAATTACACTATTTCACGAATAAAACTTAGTTGGAAAAATGCTACACAAAATAGAACACAAGACAATTTCAGTTGTAAAAAGCATACAGCATGTATGTTTGGGACAATAACATTTCACACAAATATAACAGCATGGTTAGCTAAACAAGGTCAGGCATACATAAACGTAGCAAAAAATCAAAGACTGACACAAACATTTCAGTAAACAGCTCTATCTCTATTAGATGCTGTACAGTACCTCGAAAATGTAACAGTTCTGACAAGAGAAGACATCATGCAAAAATGTCACAGTGTGTAGACAATAACAAAAATAATAAACTCAACGGGAAAAAAAGGGTATAATTTCTACTAATACTCTGTTTATTTGTATAAACAACACAGTAATACAAAAAAAGGACCATGGGTTAAAGTACTTACAGGCCAGTACTTCATACAGATCAAGTAGTAAAAATACCATCCACTTGTACCATGATAGGACAATAATACCAAAAAACAATATTGCAATTTAATATTACATTTCCATGTTTTAAAAATACCAAATGCAGATTTAAAAGAGCTTGGTATAAAAACTAGTAGGACAAGATATCTCACAGATTGTACATTTACAAGCATAATAAAATCCTACTATTTAGTAAGTCATTACAAGTATCTTTAATAGGCAGATTACAATTTAGTATACATAGACAATATTGCCTTCAAATTTCAAAATGCTTGTTAAAGTGGCACCACAGTTTGTATGTGTGGTTTCAAATAACCCAGTGTTAATAGTAAAAGGCAAAAACAGAAGCTGACACTCCCCATAATTGATGGGACATATTCACAGGATGGTCATCATCTGGAACCAAATTGCTAAATCGGTTAATACATTCTGTGTTAATAGTTTTAAAAGTCATAATAATAATGACAGCTTAAAATAGTTTTCTATGCTGCAGGTTACAAAGAGCTGCAATATCAACAAGTTATGATTGTAAATATGAGCAAAGTGGTAAATGCTGTAAATAATGATGCTAATGAAACAAATGCAGTCTTTTCTTTAACTGAAGTTAAGTCCGTTCCTCAAACAAATTAAAAAATGAGGAACTGAAAGAATACTCTGTTCTATTTAGCAAACTATGGCTAGCATGATTATTAGCTTGAATAAAAGCTGCAAGAATGATATGAAATATAAAGGGTTAATTTAGAAATAGTATAAAATGCTGAAAAATAAGAAGAAGTAAGTGTGCTGGCACAGCTTAGTTAGATTTTGCCATCCATGTAAAGGAGTATGTTATTGAGAAATAAAGTCTGTAAAAATAACTACGCAGATGGCAGCTGGAAGGACATCAACGAAGTAAAGAGATGTAACATCAAGCAAGATAAAGTTGGAACCTCAGATAGTGCTAGAACACCACGTTTCAGATAACTGAGTTTTCTTGGACCACAGAGCTTAAATCAAGGACAAATCATAAATTAGAAGAACAAAGAAAAACTGTTATACAAAGAAAGAACTGTTTTACATCAGACTTTGAGAAAAATACAAGACTGTTTGGTATAAATGCGACTGTGTAAATACAAATTTGGGGTATTTTCCATAGAGAGCTGACAGCATCTGTGTTACAAGCTTGCAGATCTGAAAAGAAAAATGAGAAAGTAAAGCGTATTGACTAAAATAGTTATCTTTGTGTATTTATTGTACTCAGTACAATACAGTAATAAGACTAGTTGATCACAATAAGTAATTAAATATACTTTGATATGCTTGCATGTAAATGCAAGTAACAGCAAGAAACCAACAAGGCAGTATAGAATTCTTCAGGTGGTGAAATTTTCCTTGTTTAATGTAGTGGATTTCTTGGGTTGAAAAAGAACAAGTTTAGTTTTATTTGAGTTTAGGGTGAGATGGTTATTGGACATCCATAAGTCTGTGGTAGTGAGGGCATTCTGTGAGTAGGGGCAGTTGTGATGGTGATCTGGTAGCGCAGTTGATTGTAGAATCATCTGCATATTGGGTGATAGTACTTTGGGTAAGAGAGGTGTGGAAGTTATTGATAAAGATGGTGAGCAAAAGGGGCCCTAATATGGATCCTTGTGGAACATCTGTAGTTGTGTCCAAGAAAGAAGAAAAATAATTTTGCCATTTGGTTGATTGTTGACTATTACAGAGGTAATTTGAGAACCACTCTATGGATGGAGGTGAGATGCCTATGCCAGCCAGTTTAATGATAAGGAGAGAGTGGGAGACTGTATCAAAGGCCTTGGAGAAATCTAGAAAGAGAGAGGAGACAATTTTTCCCTCATCTTGGACCTGGTTGACTATGTCAGAGAAGGATATGAGAGCAGCTGTAGTGTTATGACCTGGTCAAATCCATGCTGGCTAGGAGAAAGGATGTGGTTGTGAAGCACATAGTGAAGATGTTGAGTGTGGATGCATTCTTCTAGAATCTTAGAGATAGGTATGAGGATAGCGATGGGTCAGAAGTTGGAGAAGTCTGTATTAGTGTCACCTTTATGTAGACACTGAATGTAGGCCTTTTTTCCAAATAGTGGGTATGTAGAATTCCAGACAGAATCTGTTAATAAGTATACTGGTGGGGTAGTCTATGGAATTGACAGCAATTTGTAGGAACTTGGGAGGTAGGTTGTCTGGAGCATTAGAGCAGGTTTTGAGTTTTTGAAACAGTTTTTTAATTGTGTTGGTGGGGACAGGTAAGAGAGAAATTGATGGATGGGGGAGTATGGGTTTGGAGAGAGGGTAGATGTGGAGGAAATGTAGCAGTTAGATTGGTGATAGTGTTAATAAAGTAAGAGTTAAGAGTTTTTAGGGTTTAGTTTATGGTGGTTTTGTAGTGTAAGGCAGTGATTTTTCTTTGTCTTCTATGACTAGATACTTCACTTGATTATGTAGCTGTTTGTATGTTGTCAAGTCAGAGATGTTTTTACTTTTTGCCAGTGTTTCCAAACTTTATCCCTAGCGGTCATAAGGTGCTTGGTGGGTTTTGTGCGCCAGGTGGTGTGATTAGTTTTCATCCTCTGTAGAAAGACTGGTGCTTGGTTCTTTAAGACCTCAAGAAATATTGAGTTGAAGAATTCAACAGCATCATCTAGGGGAAGGGATTTCAATATGTTCCAATGGATACATTGAAGGCAGTCGTGAAATGTTGTGGGGCAGAAACAGGAAAGGTCTCTAGTATGTTTGAAGTGGTGCATACTAAGTGATGGAGTGCTTTTTCGAAGTTCGAAAGCAGGAAAGTGATCTCTTATACTATTGGGGAGCATTCCTGTGTATGCAATTTTATCTGGGTCAGAGACTAGAATCCAATCCAATATAGAGTCACTGCTGTTGTTTTTGTTTGGTCTAGTTATGTCATTGATTAGTTGTGTGACGGTATACAGGCTGATATTGGTGGAAGGATTTTGGTGGGATAACTCTAGCCAATTAATACTGACATCTCCTAAAATGATAGCTTCATTTTCTATATTGTTTGATGCCCATTCAATAATTTCCTCTAAGAAAGGAATTTTGTTGCCGGGTGGAATGTATAACGCAATAATACATATGCTTTTGTAATTGTTCATTCTAAGGAAATATATTAATATTTCAGCTGATGAAAACTGTAGGATTGGCTTGGTGTGTGGTATTATGAAGAAGAAGTTAGGATATAACAGACACCTCCACCCTTTTTATGTAATCGGTCACATCTTATACATTTGAAGCCTGCAGGGAGGAATTCAATATCTTTAATATAAGGCGTTAGCCATGTCTCAGTGGCAGGTATGATGATGGGTTTGTTATGGGCTATCCAGGAATGGAATTCACAGGATTGGATGCCTATTTTCTTTTTGTTCTTGAAGGATAATACACAGCTAAGGTTGGATTGTTGTTAGAGTAGGGATTAAGTAAAGTGGGAAAAATTTTAGTTTTGAGCAAAGTTTTATGTCTGTGGTATATAGACTAGGGGATATGTTAGAGATGCTGGTAGGATATAAAGTCTGATAGGATGTAGTGGCTGAAGGAGAGGTTAGTTGTAGTTGGAGGTAGAAGAACAGGGACCATGTGAAAAGTAAAAAGTTAAAGGTTAGAGACATAGTGATGGCACTGAAGGGGATATACATTGAAATAATGATATCACAAGATATAGCTTTCTAAACCACTTAAATAACATGGCTATAAATATTATCAGTAAATCATTTCACAGGATGCCAAACATTAAAACAATTATATGAATCTTACAAAACTGAAAAAAATATGTACAGTAAAAAGTCATCTGAATCTGGAGTGTATTACACCTCCTTAATACTACAACTGCAAATTATAATATGACCAATCAATGTCATCAGTTCAAAGAAGGAAAAAAAATCTGACTACCATTCCGCTTCTTTTTAGAACACACTTTGAAGCCACAACCTTTTATACATAATTGTTTAACATCAAATTAAAGTCGTATAAAGTTTGCAGCACTCTAAAGGTTCTTAAAGGGACACACTACATGGTTCAGAATATTGCTGTTGGTAACCGCTAAGCTCCTCGTCCCTCGTTGCACCATACAGTATTATCTTTTACCTAAATAACACAATCTAACGCTGCAATTCCTAATATGGTCAGTCTATATTATCAACAGTGGAAGAATAATTCAATTACCAAACAGCTCTGTTGTGAAATGAACTCAGAAGTCACAAACTGTTAAGTATAATTGTTAAACGCCAATCACAAAACATGTAAAACCTGCAGCTCACCAAAAATCATAAACAGAACACCAAACCATTTGAAATATTACTGTTAATGTCCATTGGACTCCTTGTCCTCCATTATACTGGCCAATGTTGTCTTTCTCCTCAAAACATCAATCTGCCACTGCAAATTGCAATATGGCCAGTCTTTATCACCAAATTGAAAAGAAGAAGAAAACATTTTTCATGTAGCTCATTTTTCGAGACTGACTTAGAAGCAGCAGACTTTTAGATATAATGGTTTAATACCAAAGACTGTAGCTCTCTAAATCTAGTCAGTAACGTAACACCAAACAGATTAGTATATTACAGTTAGTGTCCGTTGAACTTATTCTCTGTTGCACTTTCTAAAGTTGTCTTTCACCTTAGAAACATCAATCTGCACATAACTCTGTCAGTTGATCATCCTCTTTTTTACAGAGGGAAAAATCTCTTTGAACCACCTGAAATACATACGCAGCTTCAGCTTCAGTCAGGCCTGAAAGGTCAAGTTTTTGTCCTATTGTTCTTGTCCTGAAAGCCACACTGATATGATCCTTTTTAAAAGAATTCCACTGAACATTATGCAGAAGATATATTAATACAAGGCTGACTAGGACAGTAGACATTAACATTTTGCTCTGTCTTTTTTTTTTCTGCTTTGTGACAGTGCCATAAAGGCTGAAAGCCGATACCATTTCCATATTTGCAGTTGCAATTGCGATTGCAGTTTAAAGTTAATGTTAAATATATTCTTATCTACCCAACTGGAAAGTGCTATATTAGCAGAGGTGTTAGCCAAGAGAAGACCCATGGCCACATCTAATTTTTGATGAAAGTATTCATTATTGAAAAGAAAAATATTACTATTTAAAACAATATCCAATAGGAGACAAGTAGCCTCTATTTTCCTTCCTGAAAAATTGCTATGCTATATGTATATAAATGCTCTCTAACTTCTTGGATACTATATTCATTAAGTATAACAGCAAACAAAGACTTAATGTCTAAAGTAACTAGAAATAAATCCAATAACTTATTACTTTGTGACCAACAATAAAAATAGTATAGAAAATCATTAGTGTCTTCTATGACACTCTTACAGCAGCCTTAAAAGGTTTTAGATGAGTTTCTAAATACTTAGAAATAGCTACTGTTATCCATTTATTTCCAGATACAGTTGGTCTCATCGGTGGATTAATTCTATCCTTGTGTAATTTTGGCATACCATATATTAAAGGGGTGACAGGATTTTGTATATGCATATAATTATAAATCTCAGTAGTAATCCCAATCTTAAGCATCAGATCATATAACAATGTTCTAATTTTATTTATTTATTTATGTATTTGACATTTGTTGACCTGGTTAGTCCAACTGAGTCAAAGCCCTTTTTCAGCAGAGGCCCAGGGAGAAAAGCTCCATAGTTACACATGTGGAGGCTGCCAGCCTAGCCAGACAACATTTAGTAGATAATTCTGTCATTTTAAATATTATGTTCTCTTAAATGTAAGAAAATTGTGTTAAATGTTGAATGTCAAAAATGTAACAACAGTGCATTATGCTGGAAGAAAGCTGATAAGTCAAGCATTGTGTGACTGTTTGATCTCAAACTCGGAGCCATGATGTCTGGATCAGCAGATTATTTCTATTGTTTTGAGACCAGAGTTAATTGCTAGATTTTACATAAATAATGTCTTTAATTGCTGTGGTTTCCTGACCAGGTGCAAGATCAAAGATATGTTAAACTCTGAGTTTCTGTTAGCCTGGGAACCAGTGAAGACTGATGCAATCTAAAATCAGTCAGCAGTGATGTATTAATTTAAAAGACTGTCTCAGAGAGAGAGAGAGCATTTTTGATTTTGTCTAAAGCTGACAACAACTCACCAGTACTCTGCTTTTGCTGTATATGTAAGTTTATTTAGGACTGTGATTGCTCTTAGGAAAAGATAGAAAATAGTAAGTTTAGTCTAGCTGTTTTCAACATTTATGTCAGAACTATTCTACAGTATTATTTTAAGCATTTTACTGTGATGTCTGAACTCTTGACTAGCACTGTGTAGTAAGAAGTATTGTCTTGTGTTTTTTGGGTCTATATTAGATGCTCGACCGCTTAAATGTTCGAATCTCTAAAGGTCGACCTTTAGAGATTGAACAGTTAAGCAATCGAAATTTTGCAAAAATTAAAAAATAAATAAATAACAGAAAAAAAACCTAAAGGGTTTAAGCAGGGGGCAAGCCCCCCTGCACCCCCACACCCACCCTAATTTAATATACCAACTCCAAGATCACGCTACAGTGTAGGGAATGGGAAATTTCCCATTTCCGCACTGTAGTTCACTGAAGTGCGATCTTGGAGTTGGTATATTTAAGTAGCAGGCAGCGTGGGGGGTGCAGGGGGGCTTGCCCCCCTGCTTAAACCCTTTCTACATGTCTGTTTTTTTATATACTTTTTTACTATTTCGAACGTTTAAGTGTTCAATCTGTAAAAGTCGACCATTACAGATTCGAACATTTAAGCATTCCTTGTAGTAATATAGACCCTGTTTTTATTATTTATTATTAAATATATTTGAACCTTTCAACTGTGGCTGTTTTGTATAGAGATAATTTAAGCTCTAGAGTACATTGCATGTATATAGTGATACTGTACAAAGCCACTCCAATAAGCCTTAAAAGTAGTGGTCACACTTACTAACTGGATAATAATATTGCACAGTAATAATAGGACACCCTTTGGTAAGGGCTTTTTTAGTAACTGATATTATGGGTTCTGGTGGCAGTGGATTACTACCTTACAGCCTAGGCAGAGAGGGCATACCTAGTGAACCTGTGCCAGCCTTCCCCAGGAGTGTCTATGTGTTCATATATAAATCATATCTCAAAGTGTGTGTGTGTGTGTGTGTGTGTGTGTGTGTGTGTGTGTGTGTGTGTGTGAGAGAGAGAGCTACTTGGGCAGGGACACAAAGCACTGGTTGGACAGAGAGAGTGTGCTAGGAGGACTTGGCTTGGGACCCTGGCTAAGGACCCCACTCTATAGCTGTGCCAGTGGGGAGTCTTACTGGGGATCTGGAAAGAAAGTGAGAAACCAGCCCCAGACTGACTGTGATCTCTGTGTGCTTTTAAGGGAAATTGTACTTTACTGTGTGTGTATTTGCTATCCTTCCCAATGTGGATGCCCCTCACTGGTTTTAGTGGTGAGGATTGAGGCTCCTTGATTACTGGGTCAGTGCATGGGCATCACAACACATTGCATGTAGAAACAAAACTCTGATACAGTAAATTATAAAAATAATTTAACACAATATGAACACATGATTAACAAACTAAAACAGTAAATAAATTCTAACATCAACAATATGCAAAGACAGTTCAGAGACTAAGTACCAAGTTACATTGGTAGAATATAAAGTTTGACATTAGATGGACTAAGTCAATGTACAACTTTTGGGTAGGGATAGAGGAGAAAAAGGGAGTTAGGCGAGAGGAGGTGAAGAGTAAGGGGTGGTCAGTCAAGGAGGATAGTTCCAGCACCAGATCCAAGTACTGTTTAGATAATTTTTAGTAGCAGTTTTGAAAATGTGTAAGAGACTGATATTTCTGATATCAAAAGGAAGTTTATTCCAAGACTGGGCTGGGGAGTAGCTGTAAAGGGTTTGTCCTATTCTAGTTTTAGGCTTGTATATTTGAAGAAGTTTTGATCAGCACTATGTAGGGACCTTGGAGGGGAGTACAGTGAGACAACTGAGACAATGTTCAGACAAAAGGTAGACACAAAATAGAATTAATCATTTGAAGCTGAGAGGGAAGCAGATGATGGGGAAATTGTAGCCAGTTTAACCTTTTAAGACCAAGACAGTGGTGCGAGTGGTAAGAATGATCAGCACCGAATCTAGCAACTTTATTGTAGGTGGATTCTAGTTTCTTAAGAGAGTAGTTTGAAGGTTAGTGAGGCTTTGTGAGCCATGGAATAGGCTGGGGAGAAGGTAGGCATGGGATAGGAAGATTTTGGCTTTACTGGATAAGAATTTTTTGTTCCCGTAAAGGAGTCCCAATTTTTGGTGGGTTTTCTTTATGTTGTTTAGAACGTGCAGATCAAATATGAGACGGCCATCGATGATGACCCCTAGTAGTTTAGTGTGTGATTCCACAGTGATGGGGTGTTATTGAGGGATGAGATTAAGAAGGAAGATTTAAGGGGGTTCATAGTTTTGTGAATGAAAAGCATGAGTTTAGTCTTTTTCAGATTTAGAATTAGTAGATTCTTGTGAGACAGTTCTGTGTCCTTGTATTTGAGAGGGAATCCGCTATGGTGATAACTGTGGAGTCATCAGCGTATTGTATGAGTGATGACTGTGGGCAAGATGTGGACAATAGATGGGTAAAGATATTAAACAGTAAAGGGCCAAGGATTGATCCTAGAGGTACACCAATTTTGACAGGTAGAGCAAGAGAGGAGATGGCAGACTGTGTCAAATGCCTTTGAGAGATCAAGAAATAGGCATGAAACAAATTTATTTTGGTCTCTTGCTTGAGATATGGTGTTTACAAAGGAGATGAGGGCAGTGGAGGTGCTATGTTTAGGGTAAAAGCTATGTTCTGTGGGGATAAGTAGATTCTCTTGTAATATATCTTATATATGACACTTTCTATAAACATTATATTAACTATCTGAAATGTATTAGAATCTAGTAAAACATCTTCCATAGATTTTATTTAACTATTAGTATACATAATCACTGTCACAACAGCTTTATCAACTGGTTTTATTATTATTACATCTCACGTTTCACATAAATTATAAAGTGGTTTTCTTTCATCAGTACTTAAATTATATTTTTCACTTCTCTGTTTAAAGTACAAATCATACAATCATTATTCATACATTTTATAAAAGGGATTCACTACAGGTGTAATAACTGGCATAGCAGCCCTAGGTGTATTTAGAACATCACTAACTTGAAAGGAATCAGTTTTATAAAGTAGCTTCAAATCTACATTATGCACAAATAACCTTAGTTCAGTAAGGAAATCATTCAAGTCACCTTCTGTTGACAAAATAAACATCAATCCCTTATCAAAAATAGACAGTTCCAGTTCAGTAAATACATATACGGATAAACTGACAACAGTCCCGCCAGCCTTTATCTGTTGGTCACAGACTGATTCCTGGCTACAGGACCTCTGTGCATATGATTGCTCATCCCCAGCTTCTTCCTCATGAATGTGTTATTCCATTTGTGGATAGATATTCTTTGTGCTAGCATTTCTTTTTCACTCCTTGAATTAGATTCAGTTGCTATAATTCCAAAACACTCTTCTAAATTGGTGTTTGACTCAATATTGACTTAAGTAGTAGAATTATATTATTGTTATCAATTGAGTCTTTAATTTACTACTGTCTAAAAACTTCCAGTAGTTTATATCAATCAAATTACTATAATTCATAATTAACTTATATAACTTAGAAATAATTCCTTTATAGGTTAATTTACCTTTAGTAATAGCAACCAACCATTCATATAATGGGGGAATAAGATTCTGCTAATTTTCAGTCATATTACTTACAGTTATCTAACTTCTTTCTAACAGAGAGTATCAGTTGATTAAAAGTTATTCCGACATAAAATTTTATTAAATTTTTAAATGTTGTTACCTTCCCGTTTTCAAAAGAATCATACCATAATACTAACCCATTTCCTTTTAACATAGTCATTTTAGTAGTATTCTGAGATTCCACAAGTTCTGAGGTGTGTGCAGTGGGAAAACACAAGCATTTCCATTTTGTAATCAATGGGATTTAATAAATATATATCTTAACTCTTTTTAAAATTGATTTCATATAAGAGGAATCCAAACATTGGAATACATTTCCTTGTAGAGTACATTCTAATAACCAAATAAAGAAATTATTAAATACTTGGAATGTATCAAGTTTAATAAATCGATATGAATGTAATACAATCTGTTCTTGAATAACTTTCCATTGACTAGTATAGACTGGATCTATCCAGGGTATAACTGAATTAAAATTTTCTACAATGGACTATGATTCTATTATCAGGAAAACTAACACTGACATACTCCCAGAATCTAATATAATTTCTATAATTAATGTTCAGCTTTTTGGGATGCCATAAGAATGATATTAATATTTTCGCCATTTTCTTTAATATTTTTTTCAAATATTAAAGCTATTTAATATAGTATGTCAGTAATTTAGGTAAAATAATCTGCTATCTTCAAAAGTAAAACAAAAGTCATTCCATTGGTTAACACTTCGTCAATTATTTTTTTAAAAATTATGATTATTATTACTACCTTGATAAATTTTTATCCCTAAATATTTTAATTTTTGCCCTTCCCAATTGTATTTCTATTTATACTTATATTTTAACTTCCTATCTAGCTGCTGATTCATCACTACAGTTTCAGTTGTACTAGTAAACTTCAATAATGATATTTCTTGAAGCTTTTCAATTTTGTTGTTTATTTTTTTAATTGGGTTTTTTAGATCTCCCACAGTTAATAAACACCATCTTTATAAAGCTGTATTTTAGATTGAAAGTTTTTACTTATGGAAAAAACAATGTTATCATTCCTTTCTATGTTATTAGCTAAGGGTTCTGATTTTAATATATGTTTTAGAATCCCCTCTCTTAATTTATCTAAGTATTTTGGGTATTCTAATAAACCCTGATGGGAATGGACCCCATTCCTAAGTCAAAGTATGATTAAAGTTCATGAAAATAGTATTGTTTCAATCTTTGATGCTAGCCACAAGTGCTCTTTGTAGCAGCCACAATGTGCCCAGTATTGACTCCTCCTGCAATTCATATGGAGTTACATGTATCGGTAAAATATCTAAGTAAGATGGTAATTTTTTTTGTTATAAGACCTGTTGCTCCTACTACTATTATACTGTCTGGGTATCCTTCTTCCACATTGCTATTATTTCTACCTGCAAATCCTGGTATTTTATTACTTTGTGTCTCTCTAGACATAAGACACTGAATGTAGCAATTTCAATGATTAATGCTACTTTTGTCTTCTTTTCATGGACTACTATATCTGGTTTTCTCTTGTTGAACTGTTGATAATGGGTGATCCCATGTGATATAAACTTCATCCTTTTCTATAATGTTTTGTGGTTCATGTTTCCAATGTTTTTAAGCTGTTTTAATATTATAATGTTTGCACAATCCCCAATGCAGCAGTCTTGTCACACTATTATGCCTTTCAATATACAGTCCTTCTGCCATTAGTATATCACAACCAGCAACAAGATGTGCAACTGTTTCCAATTCTGTTTTACAAAACATACATTTATTTGTTTCTCCTTCATGTTCAAAGGACTTTGTAAACCTACATGTATGTAGTCCACTATCTTGGGCCTCCAATACAGTATTAACCTTTCATTCTTTGGTTGAGATTCACCTCTCCGTAACCATTCCTGCATTCAATCCTAATAAACTTGAGGTTGTTCCAAGAGTTTTCTACACTTGCAACATTATTTATGCATTTTCCACATTTCTTGCCTCCTCATCTGATCATTTACCTTATATTCTTTCTTTTGATTTTTGTTTATTTTGTTGGCACATTGCTTTGCTGCCTGATTTTTATCTATAGTTTGATTTCCATTCCTGCTTGAGACAGATATGCTTCTACTAAACTAAGCAGGAAAGTCATCTTAGACTTATTCTCCTCATGTTTAAACCTTTCACTACATTTGGATCTTGTGAAGTCAGCAGATATGTATTCAGTCCTATGATTGCAAATCTATACATGCAATCATTTTCGAGGAGGCCCATGCCTCCTTCAGAATGGAGAATATATAGTCTTGGTATACACTTGATTTTTATAAATCATTTGATGAGCATGAAGCATCCGTCTTGTTTTCCTGTGCAACCGATACAACACCTTTTGGGGCCAGGCAACCACTCCAAAACTGTAAGTTAGGACAGGAAGAGGAACATGGTTTATAGCTCGGACTTTGTTCCTAGATGTCAGTGTTGTTTTCAGCATTAATTTTAGTCTTCTTCTTTATTTGCATTTGCATTTGTTCATTCATGTTTTATTGTTCATCCTTCAACAATTCCAAAATATCTATATCTTGCTCAAGTTCTTTTATATCACATTCCTGTCCCAGGCTGATGTTTTACTGGTGCTTCAGCTTTCCTACTTTAAAGGTTGCTTTTGCACATTTATCAAGACCAAATAACATTCTTATATCATCTAAAAAACATTTGACCATTTGCAGTTGTGCTTTCAATTCCTCTTCTAATGAACTGTACAGTTTTAAATCATCCACAGAAAGAAGATGAGAAATCTTTACAATTTGTTGTTTTCTGGGAGTCAAATCATAGCCATGACCTAATCTGTTAAGTAGACAGCTTAATGGGTTAAGGGAAGACTAAAGAGCAGCAGTGATAAATAGTCACCCGGGACTATCCTCCTTTGAATTGTTATCCCGGGAATAATAATTTGTCCTTTATCATGGCTTAACTGCAAAGTAGTTTGCCACTGTTTCATGGTAGCTGTAATGTAATCAGTCCGGGTGAGATGTATCTTATACATTTTAAGCACTCTTTTATCCATGAATATGGAATGCTGTCAAATGTTTATGTGGTCTGTCCATGCCATACTTAGATTCTTACCATTTCTACAGTTCTCCATTATGACTTTATTTAACTACAAATGATCCTTTGTTCCATTTGACTTTCTTTTGTTACCCTTTTTTTCTATTGCCAAGACTGAGTTTTCTTCTAAATGAATATAATCTCTGTCAGAATTAATTCCAGTGTATGGTTTATACATTGTTGGAAGCCAAGCTATTGGTCTATAGGTTTTAGGATAGCTTGCAGATTCACTCTTAAGTAGGAGTATTGTTTTTCCTGTTATTAACCAGGTTGGTGTCTGTTTGGGGTGCACATATAAATAATTCTTACTCATGGCTAAATCTTCATGCAAAGATGTTAATACTTTTAGCCAGAAGTTAGGTACTGCATCTAAGCCTGCGGTTTTCCAATTAGGAGTTTTTTTTAACTTTGTTTCAATCTCTCTGGCCGCTACTTCATCCCATTTCATTTCCTGTACATTTGAACTTCTTATTTTTTTTCTTTTACGTCTTCTATCCATTCACCATCTTTGCTATGTTCCACATGATCTTCATAGATATTTCTCCAAAATGTATATATTTCTTCTTTTTTTGGTGGTGTTTCAATTCCTTTTGCCTTGTTTCCTAATTCTCTATAAAACTTTTTTGGGTCACCAAGAAATTGCTTATTTTCTACGTTTCCTTCTTATATATCTGCATATCTTTTAAGCTTTTCTGCCTGTGCTTATATTTTTAGTTTATTATTTGCATTAGTGCATGATAGATCCTGTTTTGTTCTGATACTGTGCATTGCTTTTATCATATCTATCTGAGTATTGTTGTTGATCTGTTCCCTCTTCTATAATCTTCTTCTTCTTCTTTTGGCATTTCTTGGTAATAGTGACAAATTCTTGTCTTAATTGCTTTATAGTTTTCTCTGTTTAATACTTCCATGATGGTATTTGAGTTCTCCCCTTCCTTTCCCCTGTGTTTTTGTGGTAAGACTTTATCTGTTATTAATTTAGCTGCACAGTAAAATATCCTAATTACTTCTGTTATATCTCATGAATCTCTATGCACAGTCCTAATTACTGTGTTCATTTTTTTTATCAAACTTCTAACTTTTGGGTTTTATTGACTTTCTGTAGTCTATTTCTTTCATCGATCTTAATATGTCTATTCAGCTATATGAAATCAAGCAACTGTTCTCTTAGATAATTTTCTTCTAAGCTGAGGGCACATTGTTGTTCTCCATTTCCTGTGGGCATTCTACAGAAAGTTCCAGAGCATCTTCATCTGCCACATTCTTTTCAGTTTCATCTTCTGTTATCCATTGCTCTTTCCTATGGGAACTCACTGGCCTATCACTCCACAACATTGACTGTGTCACAGTTGCCACATTTTCCTGTTCCTTCCCTTGCTGTGCAACTCCAATTGAATTTTTGTACTGGTTCCCTATCTAAGGCTCCAAAGTATCTTCATATGGCAACTTAGATGTTTCCCACTCCACTGGTTTCTCCTTAATTTGGGGGATCCATCACTGTATCCTACTGTGATGTTATCAGAGTTAAATTTTCTACACTAAATTCTTCACTTCATAGGTAATCCATAACCTCAGTTTTTATTTCTTTAACTTCTCCATTACTAATCCTCTTTTTACTTTTCCTCTCTGTTTTCTTATTTATTGTATTATAAAATTTTCCATATCCACAGGTATTTGCCTGTATTTCTCTTCAAATATCTTTGGTGCTGCTCTTTTTGAATTGATTAGTTTTCCTTTCTCCTTTGCAGTAATATTACACCATATTAAATCTCTTTTTCTTTCCAATGTCCATATTTCTTCTTCAGATGTCTCTTGCTCATCCTGTTTCTCCTTACTTGGAGGACTCGTTCCATCATACTACGATATCACTTGTGTTAGACTTTCTACATTAAATCCTTCACTATCCAGGTATTATATAACTTCACCTTCTATTTTTTACTTCTATTTTACTAATCTTTTCTTCTATGTTCCCTCTTTGTGATGTTATTTTTTGTATTGTAAAATTGTCCATATCTGGATGCCTTTGCCTGTATTTTACTTCAAATATCTTTGTGTCTGCCTCTGATAGTTTTTCTTGTGAAAGTGTTTTTCTTTCTCTAATTTCTCTCAATCTTTTTATATATCTGCTGTCTGGAAATTCTGGGCTCCTTGCATAATAGTATCAATACTTAATTTCTTTCTTATCCTCAATAGTCCACCCTATCATCTTTATGGCTCTTTTTGGCCTATCAGTTTTTGTGATTTTTGTGGACTACTACTTCCTTCTATAACAGGGTGACCACCTTCCCCCTGAGCCTGGCCTAGCCCCATTGTAGGAATATTTCTGTGCCTTGAGGGCTCTACACTATCATTTTTTCCAGTCATAGCACCAGTGCACCTACTAGGATTGGCCACTTTTTATCCTGGGTCTTGTGCACCCAGCTCTCTTTGCTTTTTAACCTACTTCTGTCCATGATATATGCTATATAAACTACAGTCTTGATTAGATTTTGTGAAAAACAGGGTCTACCTTAAGAGGCTCACCAAGACTTGAGGATTAATTCAATTCCAGCAATACTACTCTCCTTTGCTTGCTGATTTATCATCTCACCATTCAAACTCTTATATAGATTTAGTAATATTCTTATAAATTGTTCTGGAAATACAAATGCTTCTAAGGTTTTAAACAAATATTTCCAATCAACAGAATCAAAAGTTCTTTCAATATCCAAGCTAATTAATATCACTTTTTATTCAAGCCACCTGCTAAATCCAACATTATCATTACTCTTTTAATATTTTTAAAAGTTGACCTATTGACAAACTCTATTTGATCTTTAATTAATGTGTCTACATATATCTCTTACTCTTATAGAGAAAATAGAAGCAGATATTTTACAATCTACATTTAATAAAAAAATAGATTTATATGATGAAGCTAATTTTTTTGTCCTTTCCTAGTTTAAGAATAGGCTATACTACAGAAAATTTCCATGAAGAAGAAATAATTTTATCTTTCTAGATTACCATGAAAACTTCAGTGAGTAATGCTATAACTTTAGCAGAAGTAAATTGTATAATTCCATATTCAAACCATCTAATCCATATTTTTACATTTCTTCAGTACATCTTTGATTTCGATTAAGGATGTTGGCTTATTTAATAGTGAAATGTGTTGGTCATTCAGTTTATTAGTAATATTCTTCTTTAAATATTTATCTGTTTCCCAATCACCTAACTTAATATTTTTACTGTTATTAAGATCCTCATGGCATTTTTTGAAAATATCAAATGTTTCTTCTATATCTGAAGTTAGTGTGTTAGCATCAGGATTTCTAATATTACTTTTTTAAAATTTTTTTGCCCAACATCTAACTTCTATTAGTTATTCTGTGAAGACCTTTTGGAGTCATTGCATAACTTTGCATTTTAAAGTTTTGTAAAGATATCTCTACTTTATGTGTTAAAATGATTGATATTTTGTCATTACTTTTTTAATAGTTTCATTATTATCCAATGTTTTTGTTTGTTGCTCTAGGTTCAACTTTTGCATGTCTTCTTTTATTTCTAGTACCTTTTGTCCCCTCTTTTATTTTGTTATAAGACTACCTTTCCACTGTATCCTTAATATGTATTTTTAAAGAATCCCATAATATAATTTCACTAACCTCGGAATTATCATTTCAGGAAAGAAAGTCTTCAGTTTGTTCTTTAAGATTAATTTTAAATTCATTTAGTTTCATCATCATAGATACTGGAATTCTGTAAATAACTTGAAATGTCCTTAAATCAAATTTTAGATTAATACTTAATGTATTATGGTCAGGTAAAGAACTGGAAATAGTTTTAAAATAAACTTTATCAAATAAATCTATGGAAGCATAAATCCTGCCAATTCAAGTTTGTCTCCCATGTGCATAAGAATAATGAATAAAATATATGACTCATCTTCTGCCTTTATTACTAAATCCATTAAGGTATTATTATTAATCCATTTATTTAATGCTTTAGCTGGTGTTATTTTTGCTTTATTCTGCTTATTCATATCTTCAATATAGTGTAACCCTCCAGCTAATATTAGACTACCCTTCCAGTGACTCTGTAATAAACTTAAATGATTGTTTACCACTTTTAGACCTATTCCAGGAATCCAATAAAAAACAGCTAATGTATAAATCTTGTTATTAAATTGAATCGCTACAAATGTGTACATTCCTTTTGGTTCATTAATAGATTTTATAATCCTAGGCATTATAGAAGCTTTTTTCTATAATATACTAGCTCCTCTATTTTTTTATTAAAAGAAGCTGATGATAATGCCTCATAGACAATTTTATTTAAGAAATGCATATCTTTATCTACCAAATGAGTTTCTTAAAAAGCATATTATCACATCTACTTATTTTAAACACCTCATTAATGCTTTCCTTTTGTTGCCATTATTTAACCTGTTTACACTGACATATACCAAAATAAAACTACCCATGTTTTATATTTGAAATAAATGTATTTGCTAAGAAGGATATAAATACATCAATCCACCAAATTACTGCTGTTATGATTAGAACTCAAATGTTTGCTTCTGTTACTACTTTATTCTTTCTTATTATTTTGAATTCTTCCTTTCTATATACCAAATTACTAAAACTAATAAACAATAAAAACAAAATCAATTACACAGCTGTAACCATAAATAGTACTATTAAAACAGTACTATTCATGGAAACCAAAGTTCCTATGTTGCCTATCAAAGAAGACAAATGACCAAATTAACCTTCTACCAAACCAAACCCAAAAATTCATTTAGAAATAGCAAAAAGCTACTGTAACTTACAAATGATGAATATAAATAATAAATATACACTAAAAAGACTACAGATTTAATTAAATATTCAGTCATTTAATTTTTTTTCTCCATCAAAAGTTTTAAGGTTAATGGTTTATCTAAATTAATCTCAAGGGAATAAATAATATGATACACAATTATTTATGTAATATTAGTAGAATAATCTATCAAACATCTCTACAATATTTAACAATTTAAACACTAATATAATCTAATCTCTAAAACAATAACTTTAAACTAATATACTTAAATTACTCTAAAACAACCTATTAAATGTCAAGATCCAACACTATTAATTTTATCCAGTAAAACCACAAAAGCTGGCTAAAGAGGTAACACTTTAATAGATAAAACAAAATAAAAAATATGTATCAAAAGATGAGTGCTTTTGCACTAGTAAGCAGTGCTTCTTCAGATCTAAAATTCATCAGATCAGGTAGGTATATATATATATATATATATATATATATATATATATATATATATATATATATATATATAGATAGATAGATAATATAAAGTAACCAATCAATGCTTTAATGATCATAATTTAAGCACAGGTTTTAAAGGCACAAAGTCATTTAACCGTTTTCCTTATGTGCAGCAAGTCTGAGAATCCATTTTGTCTCTAACCTCTCTGTCTGAACTTTAACATCTCCCCATTTGTCTGTGACAAGTAACTTCTCAATAATCATGAATTTAGAACTGTGTCCTGCCTCTTCCATAACAACATGCTTTGCTAAAACATTCTTCATGTCTTGCCTATTGATATTTTAAATATTCCCAATCCCTGATTTGGTCTCTAAGGCATCTATTAGTTTTTCCCACATAGTAACATCTGCAGGTTTGATAGATAGCAAAGTATACTAAATTCTGTGTGCTACAATTTGTAAATACTTTAAACTCAAAAACCCTATGGGAAATTAGATGCACAAATAAACCATTAGTACTAATATATCTACAAACATTACATCCACTATAGGGAAAGGTCCCTTTCTTCTTACTTATTCTATTACTCAAATCATTCTTTATATTCAATGGTTTATAGCAGAGCAGTTTCTTAAGTGAAGGGGCATTCTTGAACACAAAATGCAGTTGATTATCAAGCACATTCCTGCACTTATTGTCAGACATCAGAATACCCCAGTGTTTTTCAACCATTTCACACACTGGAGCTACATCACTGGAATAAGTCAGACACTTCCTAAGTCTGTTCTCAGAGTTGTCTCTATCATTGTCAGATTCCATATTGTTGCTATCAAAGAATGGTCTAGCTCTATCTTGTCTACAGGCAAACACATAGTTTTGCATCTGTAAAATATTAGAGTCACAGTATCCTCTCTGTCTAAACTCTTCAGTTAAGACATCAAAAGCCTCATTTCACTGTCTTTAGTATGAAGTCAGGTGTTCCTAAAGAATGGACCCTTCATAGCATTTGCTTTAACTCTCTTGGGGTGCATACTTTTTCCTTGTAACTTGTTATTGACCTTACATGATTTTTTATACATTTTAAAAAGGTTAAATGACTTTGTGCCTTTAAAACGTGTGCTTAAATTAAGAATGTTAAAACATTGATTGGTTATTTAATGTATATATACCTACTTGGTCTGATAAATTTTAGATCTGAAGAAGCACTGCTTACTAGTGCAAAAGTGCTCATCTTTTGATACGCATTTTTTATTTTATTTTATCTATTTAAGTATTACCTCTTCAGCCAGCTTCTGTGGTTTTAGTGAATACTCACTGTTTGCCTGAAGTGCTCCTGTCTTGCTTGTTTTAGTACTATTCATTTTATGTTTGCTATGGTTTACCTTCATTTTGTCGAGTATGGTATGTGCGATCCTGCATTTGTGTGACTTGACAGAGCAAATTACGGAACACTTCTGAGTACAAATGTCGAAAATGGTTTGACGGAAAACCATTTTTGACATTTGTCCATGTGTTTGAATGGTATAGTGCATTCGTATTATAGCCATTCGAGCCTCTGTGAGTTGGCATTGTGGATTTTTGCTGTTGTCCTTTCAATGTAATGCACGTCTGACAACAGACACATGAACTAATGAAGGTAAACCATTTGATATCTCAATATTACATCCATATGAATCAATTTTATGCAACTGAATACTTTAAGATATTGTTTGTTAACAACAGTACATCTTCTCATTTACAGACACTTTTCTATTTTATGTAAGAGCAAACTTAAGTAATTTCAAAAGAAACAACCTTGCAATTTAATAGTTACTGCTTGACTTCATGTTTTCCAGTGCAACAATACAGCATCTGAATATTTTAACATAAATAGTATCTGTAGTTATTTAAATGCCTCTAACTTAATGCTATTAAACCTCCTCTTATCTAAATAATTCATTTTATGCCAGTTCATAAATTCTTCACACATTTTCTCTTTATTTTTCATCCATTCTTCTCTTCTCGTCTCTTCTTTCCTCCTTTTTCTCTTTACCTTTCTCTTATCCCCCCTCCTTTAACACTAGTTCTACTTAAGAATATTACATTTCCCCGAAGAGTATAAGGTTCAAACAAAACTTGGATTTTAGAGTCAATATAACTACAAATAATTTCTTCATCAACTAAAGCAACTGATACAATTCAATCCATAGCAATTACTATCACTAAGGAAATTAATAATGTAAGCACTGTCATCATTATGCGACTACCACAAGAAAGGACAAATAATTAATAACCTTTCTTGAGATATAACTGAGCTGTTTACTGTGAGTCTATCAGGTGGCTCAGTGCTCTGACTATTCTCACCCTACCTGACTACTGGTTACATCCTTTATAACATACTAGTACATTATTTTTTAATAGTATTACAAGTAAAGTGGAACAGAACATAAAAAGAAGAAGCCAGCTGGAAAACTTTGGAGATGATGAGAAATCTAAATTTATCAGACTGTTATGCAATGAGAGAGCTAGCATTAATATTAGTATTAATTAATGTTCAATTTATAATTTATATTATACCAAGAAGCTGCAGTACATGTAACCAAAAAACAGCTGTAAAATATCCTATGAACACCCCCAACACACACACACACACCACAAACACCACACACACACACACACACACACACACACACACACACACACACACACACACACACACACACACACACACACACACACACACACACACACACACACACACACACACACACACACACACACACGCACAAATACATACACACACACAAACACACACACCCAGACACACCCACACACACACACACACACACACACACACACACACACACACACACACACACACACACCTACACACACACACACACACACACACACACACACACACATACACACACACACACACACACACACACACACACACACACACACACACACACACACACACACACACACACGCACTGTTTAGTCAAATAATTTCTTCTTATTAATGATGACCTTAATGTTTTTTTATTTGCTTACATTTTTAATAACACTGAAACACAAGCACACATGCCAAACGTTTGTAGTCATTGTCTCATCCATGAGTGAAAGGAGACATTTATACTTTTAGGTTCATAGGTAGGTACTAGGCTATCTGCCCAAGGGCATTTATAAGTCTAGTCAGAGTGTGTCGGCTTTCGCCGCCCCATTGATTAATTAACTGATCCTCTGTCAAGCAAAGCCAATGAAGTGATCCCAGGGGTGTATTTTCTGTTACCCATCCACTCATCAAGGTTTCTCTTGAAGAGTGTTAGTGAGGGGCTCTGCCTGATATAATTTGGAATTTTGTTCCAAAACATGGGGAGTCTCTGTGACAGGAACCTATCCCTCCATCATGTTCTATTTATTGTTGTGGCAAGGTTTTGCTCACTAGAGTGCGTGGCTCGCAGTGACTTCGATTTCTTTAGGTGGAGCATGTCCATCGATTCTGAGTTGGACATGACTTTGTAAGTCAGGCAGAGATCACCTCTGAGTAAGCGATATGCCACTGAGTACAGCTGGAGTTTTTTCAGTCGGGCTGCATAGGACATATGTTTGAGGCCAGTAATCCTCTTGATGAGGTAATTTTGTGGTCTTTCCAGCTGTTGGAAGTATCTTGTGAGGTACATTCCAAATGGGACATTGTTCTCTATGATGGGGTCTAATGAGTGATGAGAAGAGTGGCACTATAACCTCTTTATTTCTAGATGTGAACCCCTTAGTAATTAGATGGGCCACATAGAAGGATTTCCTAAATACTTTGGCAATATGATTGTCAAAGAAGAGATTACTATCTGGGTCCCCAGATCTCTTATTACCTCTTCTGTATTAAGGGGGCTGCCACCTATGTGGTAATTCGTGGGTGTTTTGTTTTTCCCAAATGGGATGACTATGCATTTTTTGGCATTTACCTTGAGACCATGACTTTGACACCAGGTGTCCGTCAAAGTAAGGCCCTTTTGGAGGATGTCCGTGTCAGCCGGAGAGGCAATTATGGCTCCCAGTTTGCAGTCATTGGCGAACTTGGTTAGCCACAGTCCTCCTGTGTTTGCCTGTACTTCTGAGAAGTATATGCTGAACATTAGGGGTCCCAGGACCGAGCCTTGCGGGACACCACTTGTGACTGGTTTAGAGTCGGACCCGGAGCCCGCTATTCTTACCGTGTGAGTTCTGTCTGTAAGCCAGTTGGCAACCCATCTCATGACGTAGGGGTTTATATTCAGGCTGGTGAGTATTTCTGTAATAACTGAGTGGGGAATGGTGTCGGAAGCCTTGGCAAGGTCAAAGTAGTATGTGTGAACCACCTTTCCCTTGTCTATGGCTTTGGTGAATGCCTCGAAGAAGTCAACCAGGTTTAGTAAGCATGATCTGCCCTTAACAAAGCCGAACTGGGTCAGGTCAAGTGTTTGGAGGTTCCCAATGTCTTTGTTAATGAGTTCCATGACGATGCGCTCCATAGCCTTGCAGACCAGGCTAGTCAGTCTTATGGGGCAATAGTTACCAGGATCAGTTGTGGCCCCTCCTTTGTGGAGAGGAATAACCATTGCTGTGTACCATTCTATGGGCACGTAGCCTGTGGAGAGGCTGAGGTTGAACAGCGTGTTGGTGGGAGGTTAGTTCATTCTGCAGTTTGTGCAAGACGTAGCTTGGGACACCATCTGGTCCCACTGACGCTGTGTTTTTGGCTTTTGAAAGGGCTGTTTTCACCTGTGCGTTTGTGATTTTTGGGACACTACACTTTTCTGGTATTGTTGTGGGCCCTTTTGGAAGTGAGGGGGGGGGTGAAGTTTGCACTGAATCTATCTGCCAGGATGTTGGCAATATCAGTAGGTTCAGTACATTTTGTGCTATTTTGCACTAGTTCAGTGCATATCTGCAAGTTGCCACTTAGATTCTTAACATAGCTAAAGAAGGCTTTGTGGTTATCTTTTGAATCCTTGGCTATTTTTCTTTCGAAGTTAGCCTTGGATGATTTTATGAGGGACCTAAGTTTCTTACTGATACTAATCAGGGATGTCTTTCCTTCTTGGGATTTGCTTTTTTTTCTGAACTAGCTTCCTCCTTCTATTGTATAGCCTGTTTATTGCAGGGGTCCACCAAACTGGTTTCCTTCACTTAGAGGAGTGAGCCTTGGTATTGCTAGGGATGGCACGATCCATGCATCCTTGTAGGTGCTCATAGAGTGCATTTGTAAAGGTTCCTGCATCTTGGGCAGTGTTATCCTTTAGCATGGGGGCTGTGAAACTTACCACCTCTGTCTTAAGTAAGGTGAAGTTTGGTTTGGAAAAGTTTTTTACTGTGGTTTCCTTAGTAGGGGGTGATGGTGGGGTGTGGACATCCAGAGTGATTAGTTTATGGTCTGATCTAACCAGTTTCAGGATGACCTCCGGTGTGGAACACCTGTCGCCCATGTTGGTGATGACCAGGTCCAATATGTTTCACCTCTGGTAGGGGAGTTTACCAGCTGATTCAGGGTGTTTGAGTTGATGAATTCCAGGAAGCGCTGGGCCTGGGAATTTGTACTCGAGTAGTTTTCCCAGTGAATGGTAGGGTAATTGAAATTGCCCAATATCAGGGTGTTCGGTAGGACCTTTATGTTTTCCAGTGTCTCCAGAAAGGTGGACTGGTGGTCCTGGGTCATGGAGGGTAATCTGTAGCAGGCCACAATTTGCATTGCAGATTTGCCCGATGTTAGCTGCACATGGATGATCTCAGAGGTATCATGCTGCGCCACTAACCTGGAGGTATAGGTATCCTTGATGAATATGGCTCCACCCTCTCCTTTTGTGTTTTGGTCCATGTTCTGTGGCCGAAACGTGTGGTATGAGTTGTAGCCTGGTAGTGCTGGGGTGCTCTCTGGAGCCTTGAACCAGGTTTCAGTTACTGCACAGTTGTCGACGTTCTCCATACTGAGGAGTGCTTTGAGCGCGTGCATTTTGAGATTTAAACTCCTGGCATTGAGTAGCATAACCCTCAGTTTTTTGTTAATTGTGCTGTTTACAGAGTTGGGTTTGACTTTTGAGCCTTGCCTAAAAAAGGCACTATGGGGGCAGCAAGAGCCTTGGCCAGTTTTCGAAAGCCTAGGGGTGACAGGTGCAAGCCGTCTTTTGCAAAGCAACGCGGCTTGTCAAGCAAGTCGTCCCAGGCTGACAGACACTGGATCCCCTTTGAATGACACCAGAAGATTAGCCACTTGTTGAAATTGATAATTTTTTCTTTATACTGAGGTATCATTGTTGGTGAGGGCAGGATGCTACTCAGGGTCAGGGTCATACCAGCCTGGGCTGCATGATCAGAGACCTCTTCCATGTCTCTTTTCATGTAGTCCAGGGAGGTACGTCTCAGGTTACTCACACCAACGTAAACAATGACAGAGTCATCTCTTTACTTGTTCTGGAGTGACCTGAGTGCTTGTGTTATGTGGTGGATTCTGGCTCCCGACAGGCAGCTAACAGTAATCTTCTGCTTGTCCAGCCTAGTGAGTGGGACATCAGTGTGCCTGACTATAGAGTCACCTATTACTGTGTTTTATGTGTTGTCTGGTTTGTGACGGGAAGTGCAGGTTGTTTGGGTGTCTGTTTTGGAGCTCTCTGATGCTTTTGCAGGTTTTTATTTAGAGCCTCAGAGTATGATTCTGTGTATTTATGTTTATTTTTTACCATTGCTGTTTCAGCAGGTCTGTGTGCAGCTGGAGGTGTGGTGCAAATGTTAACCTTCTCCTCTTGACTGTCTGTTCCAGTCTTGGGAGGAGACAGCTTAGCTTCCAGTTTGGCTGTATAACTGCATCTCTCGCATATGTTAGTGTTTTGTGGTAGGAGGATAGGGTTGTCTGTGTACATGAGGCAGTTGTAACATTGCCTCAGGATACCCAGATTCACCAGCTGGACTGCAGAGTGCACCTGAAGTTGCCCTTTGGTCATGCCTGAATAGTAGGGTGAGTTGCTTAGTTGGTTGGTGAGGGGTGAATAAAGAGCCTTGCCCTGCTGGGCAATCAGTGTCAGGGTACATTAGTGCTTACTATAAGGTCTGAGCAAGTGCTGGGCTGTAAGATGCTTTTAGAGTGTTTAGCTTGAGAGTTAGACTAGTTTCAAGGGAAAAACTGAAGAGGAGACTTAGTGGAGCCAGGAATAATTTAACCGTAGCTAACCGGCACTACCTGGTGAGCAAAACCGTGCAAACGCGGTTTTTATAGTAGGGAAATGAAAGAGATAGAAATTAGCCAAAATGGCCAATAAACTACTAACTTCTGGGCTGGAACCACTCTTCCAGGAACAGATAGGTTGCTCAAAGCTCCCCTCTCTCACAGGTGAACAGAGAAACTTCCTTCTATCCAAGTAAGGTATGGGCAACTCAGAAACTAGTATCACAGCCCTGAATTCAGCACTAGCCTGAAAATTGGACTATATTAGCTTAGAAAGGCGGGAAACAAGGATTTTTTTTGTTTGTTTTTTTGTTTTTTTGAAAAGATAAGGGAAAAACAGTAAAAGATACACTTAAAACAGCTTTAAATGACTACAAAACGATCAGAAAAGGCTATCGCACTTTAGTGTGTAGCCTACAACAGTTAAACAAATTATTTAAACAAAAAACAACTTTTTAAAGGTGCAGGCAGTCAAATAAGTACAATATGTGAAAAAAACAAGCTTTTAAATCAAAATAAACGCTGGAAAATCTCGCACCTGTTTTCTCACATCTCTTTTCTCATACCTACTGTTTAATTTTTTTGTCACCAAAAAGTTTTCTGTCTGCCTGTTTTTAACTCAGGATTCATGCACTCAGGTTCTAACATAGTCGTAATAATGAAATCCAGCAGAAAATAAATCACCTGAAAAATTGCTCAGCCTAAAATGCTGATATCCCTTGTTAGATTTATTTGAAATGTAAACAGTTTCAGCATCCAACATTTATTTCAGAGGACAACAAAGCACTACTTCATTATCATTCAAGTCAATACTCACAAGCACAAAACACACAGCTTTAACCTTCACACGTAACATTACACAGATCCAGTGGGATGCTTCTGTCCTGCATACAGGTAAATGGATGCTTCAAAGCTAAGCTTGCTTAGTCCCTCCCTATAATTCACTCTGAATTCAGGATCACATCACGCAACAGTTCTCTAGTTTGAGTCAGTTTAATTGCAAAATGTTTTATCTACAAGCTACATAAAACTGTACAAGGTCCCTTGTTCTAGCAAATACCTTTCTCTGTGTTTCCTCATTTGTAGCCATGAGACAGTGAAGGCCTCTGTAAAACACATACACAGGCTGAAACACTGCATTCTGTGTCCAATGGCAAAATCTATTATAAATCATTCTTCCTTTCTGCACACAGCAGAGTCACTGTTACAACCCGAGTGTTTCAGCTTACAGATGAGGGGTCATACACTGACTTTACAGCTTATCCAAATCTGCAGATTTACATGAGAGAAATATGTCTGCCTATCTATTTTATGTGAGAAAAGTAGTATACAAATAACTTTAGATGTACACGTAATTATGACTCAGCTAACAAGCTAAGATTAAATATGCGTAGTCTGACAAAAAGTACAAACACATACAAACACAGACATGGGTGTGTGTGTGTGTGTGTGTGTGTGTGTGTGTGTGTGTGTGTATATTGTCTATATATATATATATATATATATATATATATATATATATATATATATGTATATATATTTATACACACACACACACACACATACGGATCCCTTTCATATCGTCAAGACCACATGATCAAATTTCTGAAAACTCAAACATCGTAAAACAACATAATTCAAACTTTTTTCTATGTTTTTGCAGTGGCACAAGCCCCCCTGCACCCCTAATACCCCTTGCATACTATATATACCAACTCCAAGATCACACTACAGTGGGGAAAAGCATATATTCCCCAATTTTTAATGTACTGTGATCTCCATTCTAAAGCTTTGAGTTTTCGGAAAATTGATCATATGGTCTTGACCATATTTATTTTGCGTTTCTGAAAACTCAAGCTTCGGATAGGGACCAATACAGATGCACATATACATTTATACACATGTACACACACATACATACACACACACACACACACACACACACACACACACACACACACACACACACACACACACACACATGTACATTTATGCTTACTGACTAAAATTATGGTAAATATATGTCTCTTGCATTGCAGAATTGTAGAAATAATGGACACCAGTCACATCTGCTAATCTTACTCCACACAGGAGTAGACTATCAGAAGGCTATACAGTGAAAATCTGCATTTGGAAGCTCAAACTCAACATAAATATTTCCCCAAATGTAGTTCACACCTCTTGTTCTCCTTAATCTCTTATTCAACCGAATGTGTAAGACCTCACCTTTATGAAACTGTATATATTGGCTGACTCTAGGTTACTGCATTGCCCCTGCCCCTTTTTAACTTTTTCTTTTTTGTCATAGAACAAGGTTTTATTTTCAGTAAAGTTACACAGCTTTCAAACATACATTTCATAAACACAAGAGTCTTCTGTATACCACTTATCTTGTGAACATTAAAAATCATAGCATTGGATCTGAAGCATTTTCATATTTTTAAATAGACTCAATATAATTAGTGCCAAACTACTTTTTCCACAGGTCTAATTAATTTATTTAATAATGTTTGAGCTTTTCAAAAGGGTTGGCTTTATGAAGAAAATCAGTAAATTTAATAAATCTGGGAGGAGCAAGGCTAATTTTGCATGCCAAAATCACAGCACTATGGTCAAGTCATAGAGGTTGAGAGGTATTGTTTTCTATAATCTGCTGCAAAAAAAAAAAAAAAAAAAACAAGCCCCAGGATTCACGAAGCCTCCGTGTAAGAGTTATAACTCTTACACGGAGGCTGCAGTTAAATGGAGTGATGTCAGCATGCTTTGCATATTCATGAGAGCATGCTGAATCACACCTAAGTCTAACACGGTCCGTGTAAGACAGTAGGGGGCGTGTCCGTAGGCCGAGCCCTGCAAGCAGACACGCCCCCAGAAGTGTAAAAGTGCCCAAAGTAAACACCCACAACAGAGTCCACGGAAATGTGAATAAACACAACACAACACATGCCCCCACAGACTATGAACATAAAATATATATAAATGAACATGTTATATATTTTTTTTAAATTGTAAAGATGTTTAACCATAAGTGCGCTCGTTTGTGCGGGTGTGCCTGTAGCACAGCTACAGTTAGCAGTCAGTGGGAAAGCATATAAGAACTAAATATGCAAAATAAGCCAGGAAGCAATAGCGTAGCGGTAGAGATGTTGGCTGAAGAGCAGGCATTCATGGTTCGAGCCCCCACAACACCGATTTTTTTTTTTTTTTGCAAAATAAGCAGGAAACAAGTCCCTGACAAATATGTACACATAAAACCACAAGTTATGTAAAATGTAATGAAATAGCCCATTTATATTGAAGACATGTGAGGTAACAAAAGAAGAAAAAATGCCAGATATGCCCATAGCTGAGCTACAGTTTAACAGAGTGAGTGCATGTGCCCGTAGATGAGCAGTGGTTTAACTGGTGGAAAATGAGTGCCCGTAGCTGAGCAGTGGTTTAACAGGCTAAATCTATGTGCCCCTAACTGAGCTGAGCGTAATATGCGTGCCAATAGCCAAATGAGGCTTAAAGCAGCGTACCCCGTTTGCGCGGAGCTGCGCACCGCGCAAACGAGCTAACTGACGGGCAACGTTGAGCAAGCCATATCAAAACTGCCTTTACACAGACACACCCCTCAGCATGTCTAGACAGTCATGAAAAATAAAAAGCAGTGGCCAGGTTCGAACCCAGGATACTATACACCATAGTCAAGGTACAGAACCACTAAGCCATGACAGCAGTACCTGTAAATGCAATAATAGCTAATATATAGGAATGAATACAAACTAGAGCATGACAATGCAGGTTTACTGAAGTTGATACAATTCCAAAATGGCCAATCACAGATATGTGCGGGAAAACGGACTATATAAGCCCCATAGGTGGGAATACACAGCATAAACGATTGTAGAACTGACCTGCAGGCAGAATGACAGGAGTAGGAGAGGGTAGTCGCTTTCGAGCACAGAGGTGGGGTGTTGAGGAGTCCAGGTACATGGTCTGGCTCCTAGTCCATAATCATGAGGCCCAACTCATGCAGGGCCAGGTCCTCTGGGGAGCATACAGGGCTGAGGCGTGGGACCGGTTGGCTCATGATCTCACCAGTGCCACAGGGATTCCAAGGACTGGTGAGCAGGTCCGTCACCACCATGCAGACCTGAAGAGACGCAAGCAGGACCAACTGAACTTTTGGATCCAGGAGGCCCGGCAAACACCCAACGCCCCACTACTGAGTAAGTAACATTTAATTATGTATGTAAGAAATTAAACTAGCTGATATTATGGAGATGTGTATTCCAATATTACTTCATTTATATTACAGCTGCAGGTGTCCGTTCTGCGAACCGCAGAGCCTATGGTGATAGGCTGGTGCGGTTGCGCCACCAGACAGGTCAGTAATCCACTACCACTAACTGTAAAGAAATATAAAAGTATGACAGTCAGCAAAAGAGTGCAGTGTAGTCTGTAAGGAATAAAATCTGCAAGTAACAGCGTGAAAGTGTATGCAAGTATTGCTTGATTACAAGAGTTTTCAGCCTGTAAGTTTAACCTAAACATGAAACTGTCCGACATATATTCTGAAATAAAAATGCCCTGCCTGTAAGAAAATAGTACACAACCTGCAGCAGGCTGAAAAGTATAGCTGCAGAAGATGATGAAATCACATGTGTGAAATATATCCCTGTGGAAATACTGAAACATGACAGAAGTGAGACTGCTGGAAAGGATTGTAATAACTACTGTTAAAACATGTCAATAAAGCCTAGAAGTACCATCCTGAATAGTAAAATGAAAGCAAGTGAGAGAGTGTGAGAAAGTGCCATGAATCCAGCAATACAGTAGTAATAACCCCTGAATAAAGTATACTGCAGTCAAGACAGAATGAAATGCATGTGAGATTCAAAACCAAACAGCAAAATCTGTTCAAAGTGTTGCTGCATCTGGAATGTGTATCCCAAAATCAGGATATGTTGCTCTCAGTCTGCAATATGCAGATAGGATGTTTGTCTGATATACCAAACATCCACACTTGTCTACAGCTATATAAAGCAAATGTAGCCCTGATGTAGCTGAACAAAGCTAGATATGAATGTGTATGAAGAACCATAAAATGTATATTGATGTTGCATTAACAGTCCTATCACCAAGTTGAAATAGTTATCATATAGGAAACTGTAGTTAGAACAGTAGTGTGTATATAACTGTAGCTATTAGAAATGTACAGTATATGTATTGTTATTCGAAGGTGTTAATATTACTTTCTTCACCCCACCCTATAACCACATATAACCCATTCCACGTGAAAATGGTATGTGAAATCACAATTAACACCCCTGGACATTTGTCCTGTTGGGTCATATATATTTGCATGTCTGTTGATGCATCTGCCCTGTTCATACATCCACACCTGATGGCCTGTTGCCATCAATTAACCCTGCATGTTGTTGGACTGTGTATTTCTGTTCAAATTATGCATGTGTTATGCACGCTGTTCAATGGTGTGAATA
Organism: Protopterus annectens; assembly: GCF_019279795.1. Classification (NCBI taxonomy): domain Eukaryota; kingdom Metazoa; phylum Chordata; order Ceratodontiformes; family Protopteridae; genus Protopterus; species Protopterus annectens. The sequence goes on from NC_056747.1 coordinate 1,254,081,747, forward strand.
TCTGGGTGTTTGGTTAATGGAAATGCTAATGCATGCTGTTACAACTAATTGTGAATGGTATTATATGTCACTAACCCAAACTGTCATGACATAATGCAAAACATAGTACGACAGGGAAGGCGGGTTCCAGCGGACCCACCTCTCCCACCTCAGCTGGCGAGTGCACCTGGCACTAGTGCCGAGTCCGGACCCTCCTCCGGTGGCCCTGTGCCACCTGCGGGTGGAAGCGCTGCAGGGGATGGGGCTCGCCCCCCCTCTGCAAGTGTGGTCGGAGGAGGACCACCACTCACCCTCCGTAGCGTCCGGACTGTGGTGCGTAGGGAGATTCGGGACTCTGTTCTCGAGCCCCTACGCCAGCTCGAGGCACGGGTGGCGCAACTAACGGGCATGCCTGTTGCCCCGCCTACACAGCCCCCAGCACAGCCCCGTCCTGGGCAGTGAAGGAACAGTGGCAACTGCCTATGGGTGGGGATATCAGTTCCACTGTTGCCATCTGTGGGCTCATGGGCTCTGGATATCCAAACCTCCGCCCCGTCAATTGTGTAACCCCCCCACACGTGTCATACACCGCCCCTGTATGCGTCTTGTTTGTCTTGTCTGTTTACCTACCCAACCTACCTCCCCAGCTGTACTGACTACCTTCACCTGACATACCACTCTCACCTGAAAAAAAAAAAAAGGGCACTCTGTACCCACAAAAAAATTACGCCCCATACATAGCTGCCCATTCCGCACACATGTCTACTGGACATGGAACCTATCAATTACAATTGGCTGTACAACAAGTATTATTGTTGTCCTGACACCTCTCTCAGGGGTGGAAGGTTTCAAATGTCACATCAAATTACATACATATGCACAGCTGTTGCTGATGAAGAAATGGGCAGCTATGGGCCTTACCTACATCCCTCCTGCACATCCCAAGCTTGTTTCCCTACTGTCTTACCCTCTTTGTGACCCCTTTTTCACCACTTTCCTGTCTCCCCATTTTCTTTTCTTTCAAAGAAAATAGCGCAAGAGTAAGCACGTTTAAGCGGTTGTAAGCGGGTGTGCGCGGAGCTAACCGCCAGTGCGCATGCGTGAGCTCCACGCAAACCAGTGCTAACCCGGTTACAACTGCTTAAAAGTGCCTTAGTCACTTTGATTGACAGGTCCTGTACTCAGTTCAAAAGCAAAATAAAATCCCACTGTGAGTCCCAACCCAGGACCTTGGAAACAGTAGTCTGCATGACTTACCACTAAGCCATGACTCTTATACAAGAACATTGTGCTAAAATAAATATATCATGTAATAGTAGGAATGAATGTAAAGGGAATATAGATGTGTAGTACACAAAGCATGCCATTTAGAATTACTATCAAAACTAGTGGATTTCCATAATAGTAGTGTGTGAACAGAAACAGCCAGGCTAGTTGGAAGCTAGTAGGTAATAATGTCACTATAGCACCTTGCAAGCCACACACATACTCACAGCAGGATAAGCACTGCCCATACCCCACAACCTCTTACAGGAACACATCTGGACCAAGTAATACAATATGTGGAGCAAAGGCCCAAAACCAGGGACACATTACAAATAATGTTACAACAAACGCAGACAGTTCAGAGAGTAACAGGGTCTGCACTTTGTGGGATGTTTGGAAGGGTATGCAGTCTGAAACTTGAATGTTTGTCACCATATTCTGACTTGAGCCCAGAGTGACTTGCCAGAAAAAGGTGTGCATGAGATATTGACCAAAATATGAGGCAGAAATGTGGACAACCTGCAAATATCTGTACACATGACGGGTCTGACACCACCATATTTGAATAGTTAAGAGCCTAGACATAGCAACAGTGAATGACTTACAGGGATGCCCCACAGACCCCATGTGAAATGTACAAACAGTAGGCAGAAAGGTGTAACACATGCAATGGTAACTATGGAGTCCTGAAAGTATTCATCACTTGCATGGCAGAAAAAGTGTAGTAATACATATGCTCATGCTAACCCACAGTCACAACTGCAGCATACCAGACATTGTAATGGGTGTACCCCACTGATATGTACCATTCCATGAGGCACATAACAGATGAACCTGAAAGTCTCTGGGGCCTGCTCAGCAGCATACTCAAATACCCTAATAGATGTCAAGGCCCACACCATGGCCAGACCACACTGCATGCTGTAACACCCTAGCAAATATAGCAAGCATTCCAAGGTGTGAATGTACATGGAAAATAGGAAAGCTACAGCAGCACACTACAGTCAAGACACCTAGCAGGCATACAAGTAGTGACTGTAAAGGGCAACTATTGAAGCCTTAGCAACAAAGTGCAAGCAAAAGTGAAAGGAAAGCACACACACACACACACACACACACACACATTAACAGTAGTAGTAGTTGTAGGTGTCAGTGAACATACTCAGTTAGTACAGGAAACTGGAGAAATGAATGAAGGAATGTTAATCTACAACACACCTGGAAATATGAGAGAGATACCAACCTTTACACTCACAGAACATTGTCCACAGCATAACAGCATGGTCCCTGGCCTTAAAATCTGAAAGGGCTACGCCTATCTCACATACCTTTTTATAGCACTGTTCTGAAATCACAGTGAGAACTGCAATCAGTACACAACTGGCTGCATGCAGTTAGCAAATGCTGGCTAACAATTGGTGCAGAGGCCATCACATGGGCATATGCAGATACCTACAAAAGTATGCTGTACTCCCAGCCCACACATGCAATACTTTCATTGCACCCTGAGAAGGACGTGAGAGACAGAGAGAGAGAGAGAGAGAGAGAGACAGAGAGAGAGACAGAGACAGAGAAAACTGCAATTAAGCAGACACAAAAAAAATGTTCAGCAACAGATACCTGAAAGCTGACAACTGGGAAGTGGAGCAGCAGGACAGAGAACCAGACGGCAACACAAGCAGCTGTGACAAACACAGGTAATGTAAAGTAATACTATAAAGGTCTACATACTGTGAACCCTCCATATGTGTCATTGGTCTGTATCCATATGTATATGAAGATGTGTAAAGGGCAGGAGACATACAGCAACTATCAGTGAAGGCTGTACATACATTTGTATGTGAGAGCATCTATGTGCACATATCAATGTTGGTTGATTGTAGGTTGTAGTGCCATGTACAAAGTAGGTTTCACAGTTATGTATGTTTAGCAGTATGTCAGTGTGTGTATACAGTATGGTAGACAAATATGTTGATATACCTGTCTAACATATGGATACGTATGTATGTGAACATATGTATGTGTGTATATATATATATATATATATATATATATATATATATATGATATGCATATATGTATACATACATAGAGAGAGAGATGTAGGAATACATAGACAGATGTAGACAGAATATTGTACAAACATATCTATGTAATGCACACATACAGATATAGATATATGTAGATACGTATACATAAACAGACTGATCTGACTACCTACAGGTATGACTGTATATGACAACCTGCAACACAACCTGTTCCACCCCTCTGTCACTCACACCCCCTCTGTGCCCCCCCTCCACGTCTATGTCAATATATGTACATCAGTATATATATGTGTATATGTATACGGACATATATATATATATATATATATATATATATATATATATATATATACATATAGATATATCTATATAGATATATATATATATATATATATAGAGAGAGAGAGAGATGTATATAAAGTCTGAGTGAGGCACATGTGTACAGATGTATTGCAACAGGTGCCTGGTGACAAAGGCATGGAGTGAACACCAGTGTCAAAACCAGAGTACCATACCACATTCCAGATCACCTACACCAGTAACCACCTGATATGTTATTGGCTGCCCACCACTGCATGTGTCAGGGGTGAACAGGGTCATAAATGTGTACAATAGTGGCCCCAATGATATTCACAGTGGCACACTATCCCTGGAATACCTGCACATGGTATGTGTCAGCGGACATGGTGTGTCAGCTATGGACATGTAGGTTGGTGTACCCCTCCACACCACATAATGGATGCCATGGTATGGACCTCACATGACAGCTTCAGATATGGAGAAGGACACAGTGACATGTACAACACTGTGACAATGCACTCAAACACATTACCAATGCACAGTGACTGACAACACCACAGAGTACACATATGCTACCCACATAGAGGTTACCACTCCTGGATTTACATTTGTAAGTCACACCCATGACAGATGTCCAACAACCATAGTAACACCTCACACCTTCCACAACCTAAATGTCTTCTGTGTGTCATCCGTGCCACTGCAATAGAGTGCACATGTGGAGGTAAGAGTTCCTACCCACAGATAAGACATACCCTGCAATAACCAACACAGTGTTAAGAAGCAAGACTCCCCATGAGTACATGTCACACATACCCCTGCTGAATGTTAGTCAGATAGGTAATATGCCATATAAGTCACCCTGTGTAACTGTGTGACAGCAGCAGGTACCATCACACCACCTGTGTCACAATGGTTGGATAGCAGAACAGTACACTGCTGTAGTCCCAGGGGCAATAGCATAGTGTATAGTATTGTATTGTAATGTAATGTATTGTGTTGTACTGTATTGGTATGTTGAGGTGCCTCCTTCGTGGAGTGGAACCACTGCTGCTGTGCGCCAGTGTACAGGTACATATCCTGTAATCAGGCTAGTGTTACATAGCACTTCTATATGTGTGTTTAGCTCCTGTCAGAGTTTATGTAGCATGCAACTGGGGATACCATCAGGTCCCATCCACGTTGTGTATTCTGCTGTCCTGAGGGTGGCTCTCTCCTGGACATCTGTGATGACAGGGAGGTTACGGTCAGCTGGGATAACTATGCCTTATTTTGGGAGAGAGGGTGAGGTGACACCTGCACTGAACCTGTCTGCCACAATGTTCTCGATATCTGTGGTGTCAGTGAAATATTTGTTGTTGTGTACTACCTATGGGCATAGAGGATGGATCCTGACCAGGTTGCTAACATAACTGAAGAAGGCCTTCTGGTTATCTGTAGTGTCCCTCTTGATTTCCCTCTCAAAGTTGCCCATGGATTTTGTATGATGGAAAATAGATCCTTACTAGTGCTGCTCAGACATGCCCTCCCTTTATGGAATTATGCTCTGTCTTGCAGTAGCTTCCATCTTCTGTAATACAATCTGTCTATGGCTGGGGTCCACCAGACAGGATGCTGTCCCTTTGTGGAGAGTGTCTTGGTCATATATGGGATTGCATGATCCATGCATTCTCGGAGATGTCTGTAGAAAGCAATTGTGTAGGGGTCAGCATTGTGGGTTGTATCTGCCACTGGCCCAGTGGGCTGAAAGGATACCATGTCACTGTTACAAAGTGTAAAGTTTGTATCTGTAATGTTATGCACTATAGTCGTTTGTGCTGGTGGTGGAGGTGGGATATGTATATCCAGGGCAATCAGTGTGTGGTCAGCTCACAGTAGTTGATGATGTAGGCCATACAGTACCTAGATACAAACCCCCAGAGTGAGGAGGTGCTCTTGACCTGAATCAGTGTTCTGACTGCTGGGGTTTGGTAGTATGTCGTATGGAGTGTGCCAGGTACTGTTGCACAGTTGCTGGCTGAGCACTGATACCTGGCCATCTACATGTGTATCCACCAATAGACAGACAGATGCCACATATGTGAGATGTTGTATCATAACAGTCGAGTAGCATGTGTAGTATGTGTGCCAAATTCTGCTGACATATATTGCTGATACCAGGTTATTTTCTTTCTCAGGTACATGGCCCACCCGCGGAATCCCACCTACTCCACAGCTGAGGATGAGGAGATACACCAGAGCCTGGTGCGGGATTATGCAATACTCTTTTCCCGCACCAGCCAGAATCAGCAGGAGACAGCTGCACTGTGGCAAGACCTTGTCCGTCGGGTAAATGACATAGGCACGCATAATAGGACATATGAGCAGGTACGACATCACTGCAGTGATTTAATTAGACATGTCCGTCAGCGTGCGTCGGATATCCACAGGCAACAGGTTGCCACAGGTGGTGGGGTGGCTACACATCTCCCACTCACCAGACTGGAGGGACTACTCATGAGTGTAGTGGCTGCAGTCCGCCAGCAACAACAACAGCAGCAGACATGCATTATGATGGAGGCTGGAGCCACGCAGCAGCAAGACAGTGAATGTGCAGGTAATATGCCATATGTATAGTTGACTGTTGTGTACACTGGTAGTTAATGCATGTGTGAGGTGTGTCCTTGGTTTGTAGCTGTCACCATAGTATTTAATGTGCAAGTGTGATATCCTCAATATTAGCAGCTGACCTGTGAAAGGCGACTGTTGTACTACTGACCTGTATCATACTCAGTAACAATGGCACAGTTGTGCCCACTGACATTAGTTTCTTCACGTCTGCAGGACCCTCTGGTATAACAGCAATGCAGCCTATCCATGCTGGTGAGTGTGTATTAACAATTCCTGTAATAGTGTTGATAGTAATAGTACTATTTGGCTCACTTAGTAGTGCTCTTTGTATGCATGTAGGTGTGTCTGTGTCTGTGTGTTGATATTACTCATACTGAGTACTGTACAATTGTGTGAAACTGTGTCTATGTGTGCATGTGTGCATGTGTGCACGTGTGCACGTGCACGTGTACATGTGCGCATGTGTGCATGTGTGCATGTGTGCATGTGTGCACCTGTGCATGTGTGCATGTGTGCACCTGTGCATGTGTGCATGTGTGCACCTGTGCATGTGTGCATGTGTGCATGCGTGCACCTGTGCATGTGTGCACGTGTGCATGTGTGCATGTGTGCATTTGTGCACCTGTGCATGTGTGAATCGCTGGTAATGTGTAGACATTGTAAACTGTGTTTCCTGTTTCCCTCCCACAGGTTCTGTTGCTGCTCTGGTGTCATGTAGCAGGGAACCTGAGTCAGGTGCCGTGGGTACTGATAATGATGACATCTGTGTAATGGCACAGGAAAGTATGCCAGGGTCCGCCATTGGTCAGCCGATTGACAGTACACAGCTGTCAACCCCATCAATGCGCACAGTTATCCTGCCAATACACCCTTTGTCACCAATGTCCCTAGGTGATGGACAGCATACAGTGGGCATTGACCAGGGTAATGTGGTATCTGTGGCACATGCCTCCCCACACAGCAGCCATGGGCATGGCCCAGAGATGGTACCACACAGACAGATGTCCAGGGGTTCTCGTGGGAGCATCCGTGGCGTACTGCCCCTGTCAGACGTGCCCACAGAGGTCTTACAACCTCAGCTATGTTTCGGGCTGTCATGCAGGCACAGTCACGTATGGAACGGTACACCAGACAGGGTCTGAGGGAGCTGACAGCATGTCGCACAGCCATGACTGACAGTATGCGTGACATTGCGGCTGCCATCCGTGATTTCACCGATGTCATAGACAGACGTTGTGGGGACATATTAGACCGGTTCCACAACTACATGTCCATGAGCCAGGGCGATGGTGGGCGGTTGAGGCGTCGACGTGGCCGTATGCCAGCAACAGCAGCAGCTGGCAGTCATCGCGGATGACAGCAGGGCGGGCCACCCCCGTAGTGCCAGCAGCAGCCCCAGCAATGCTGGGTCTGTGCTGTCATCAGACCGCCCCAGGAGATCACATGCACGTGGCTCTGGCCAGGCCCGACAGGGATCTGTGTCCAGTCAACGAACACCTGCTTCTGATGACAGTACCCAGTCTGGTTTGGTACTGGATACAGTCCGTAGCACCCCTGCAAGGCACAGGTACCGTGTCCGTGGCCAGAGACACTGATCTGTATGACCTGGCAGGTACAGTCTGTGGCTGTCCACAAACACCAGTATATGGCAGCCATGAGGTGGAACTGTGTGCATCCATACACACATGCGAATTGACAACACCTAGGGCTACCGCATACACGCACACACTGCATCAACATTGCCCCACCTTCTACTGCTGTCCCTCACCAACACACATACACATACATGTCAATTGGTGGTATCTGTGGCTGACTCAGGCATACCAAGTTCACACCCTGTGCATATGATGAAACTGTGCCACCTCCTGCAATCTGTAACAACTGTGCAGGTACAGGTTAACATGTTGCTGATGCACAGGGTGACCACATAGATGTGTAGTAATAGTATCATGTTGTTAACAGTACTGTGTGCTGAATTAATTGTGGGTATATCACAGCATGCCTGATGCAGTAAGTGTGTGATTGTCATGTCCTGTTGTCTACACCCATGGTAAGTACCATAGTGTATCATCTGCACATGTTGGCATACTGGTGGTAATGATGTCAACAGAAGGCTACATACATAGGTAGCACAGGGGATAGGGTAATGAATGTAGTAATACACAATGATGGACATGTAAATTGCAAGTGGCATGTTGCCCACACTAGACTCTGCAATGCAGATGTTTGAGGATGTTGATATGTGTGCAGTACTACACGACTGGTACAGGACACACAGGAGCACCCTAGCACTGCATGCTCACATCTCATACCATGCTAGACAGCCCCAACACACATAACTAACTGTCACAGGAGGGAGAGTCCCCATATATGTCAGGGATACTGTGGTGGCAGGCCAGGTAGCATACATCCTACTAAGTATGGAACCACTGAGTGAAGGCTCAGTGTCTGTTATTTGACATGTGTATTACTGCAGGTATGAGCACATGGGTTTCCATCCAGTTATTGTACATCCTGACAGTACATGGTCTGTACACTTGTGTGCACTGAGACTGGACCCTAGCCATCTGTCCCGTGTATTTCCATGTACATGTGCATAGTGCCTGCATATTTGCAGTGTTACCTACTGGAACTGGTGCAGCTTGTTTGTTGTACAATGGACTACATGCAGCCCTGTTTACTGTAGCTTTGTTTGCATGCATGTTTGCTTGCAATTACCCTGGAATACTGATCACACCTGCAATGCATAGTTATAGAGCTTCTGTGGACTCCTAGTGCCATCTGCATAGCTTACTATATGTATGTCCATGTCCCACTTGACAGGATGTCACTGTTTGTCCTGTTCACATGTACATTGCCTGTGACACAGTGCATATGACTTACCTGGCATGTGTCCACGTGAGCAGTCATATATGCTACTGCTAACTAATCACAGGCACTACACCTTCACATATTCATCTTCTGTTGAACTACCTGCTTGCTAGGGACGGCCTGCACCTGTCACCCCTGGGCTTTCAGATATTGGCAAAGGCTCTTGCTACCCCCATAGTGCCTATGTTAGGCAAGGCTCAAATGACAAACCCACCTTCATAGGTATCACAAGGGATAAGAAACTAAGAGTAATGCTACCCAACGCCAGAAGTCTAGACCTCCAGATGCATGCACCCAAAACACTCCTTGGCATGGAGAACATCGATATCTGTGCAGTAACAGATGCCTGGTTCAGGGCTACTGAGAGCACACCAGCACTACCAGGTTTAACCTGGTTGATTTCTTTGAAACAGTCACCAAGGCCATTGATGAGGGGAAGGTGGTTCACACAGCCTACCTGGACCTTGCAAAAGCCTTCACAACATTACCCCACTTGGGCATTCTAGAGAAGCTCACCAGCTTAAATATAAGCCCCTATGTCACTAGATGGATTGCACAGTGGCTCAAGGACAGAACCCACATGGTTAGCATTGCTGGAGCCATGCCAGACTCCAAACCAGTTACGAGTTGTGTCCCACAAGGCTCAGTCCTGGGACCTCTCTTGTTTGGTATATATTTATTGGAGGTACAGGCCAACATGGACGGACTGTGGCTGACCAAATATGCAGATGACTGCGAACTGGCCACCATAATCGACTCTCCAGCCGACACAAGCGTCTTCCAAAGGGGCATCATAGAAACAGACAACTTGTGCCAGAGCCATGGCCTTCAGCTGAACAGTGTTTAGAAAGGGGAATGTGCATCCTGTAGTCTGTTCACCTAGTTGCCAAAAGGGACATTGTCCTCACACACACTAACCCCCCTCAGACAAAACACACACTTGCCAATTGCAGGATTCAAACCCCTATCTGACTATGTTATGACACTCGAGACTGACACATTAGCAGAGTGTGCTATTTGCATTACTGGGAGGTTTCCCTTCTCTTGCTATACTTATAGGGTGCTGACATCATCAGTGTTTAGAAAGGGAAATGTGCATCCTGTAGTCTGTTCTCCTAGTTGCCAAAAGGGACATTTCCCTCACACACACTAACCCCCCTCAGACAAACACACACACTTGCCATTCGCAGGATTCAAACCCCTACCTAACTATGTTATGACACTTGAGACGGACGCATTAGCAGAGCGCGCTATTCGCATTACTGGGAGGTTTCCCTTCTCCTGCTATACTTATAGAGTGCTGACATCATCAGTGTTTGGAAAGGGGAATGTGCATCCTGTAGTCTGTTCTCCTAGTTGCCAAAAGGGACATTTCCCTCACACACACTAACCCCCCTCAGACAAACACACACACTTGCCATTCGCAGGATTCAAATCCCTACCTAACTATGTTATGACACTTGAGACAGACGCATTAGCAGAGCGCGCTATTCGCATTACTGGGAGGTTTCTCTTCTCCTGCTGTACTTATAGAGTGCTGACATCATCGGTGTTTAGAAAGGGGAATGTGCATCCTGTAGTGTGTTTTCCTAGTTGCCAAAAGGGACATTTCTCTCCCACAGACTTACACACACACTGAGCATTTGCAGGATTCAAACCCCTACCTAACCATGTTATGACACTTGTGACAGACGCATTAGCGGAGCGCGCTATTCGCATTACTGGTAAGTTTCTTTTCTCCTGCTGTACTTATAGGGTGCTGACATCATCGGTGTTTAGAAAGGGGAATGTGCATCCTGTGGGGAGGCAGACACCAAGCACACTCTGGCTAAGCTGTCATTCCCTAGGGCAAACAGCCTAGTGTTGACCTCTACACCCATATGTTTAATTGTCAAATGCACATTATTTGTTGCTGATAGACTGTTTGCACATCTTTATTGCCATAGCATTCCCTGTTTGTATGAACAACTTGTGCATCTGTGGAAGATGTTTGCATATGGGAGGGATCCACTATATCACGTATGTCTCTGTAGTCATTTAACTGTGTGCACTGGGCAGACTGCTGTAATGTGGTTGGTTCCTGGAATAACACATAAAAATACCAGATATGTGTGTCCAACTGCTAAACTGAGATTTGGCCTAAGTGTGTGAGCATGCCCAGTTCAGCCTTCCCATGGCATGTTGTCTAACATATGTCTCATTTATCAAAGTGTGTGAGCATGCCCAGTGTGAGCATTCCATATGTTGGACTCTGCAGCCCACCACATTTGTGGATGAGTGTGAACTTCAACAAATATCACCCGTTTATGGTTGTGTGTTGTGTGTCGTGTTGTGTAGTTACTGTACAACTGCTTTGTGTGTGAACACAACAGGATTATACTGTGCCTGCAGTGTTTGCATGGGATACTTTGCATACAGTTGTCAACATCCTTTCACACTGACCTAACACTGTAGTACTGTATAGTGTACTGGTAGTACTTTGACTGTGGTGGACAGTATCCTGGGCTTTAGTGCTATCACTGCTTTACATTTCGATAGTGGGCACTACAGCCTGGTTAGGGGCCAGTTGTGTACATCTGACCATGTTGCATTCTGTTCAGATATGAACTACTTAAACCAGGCTTGTCCAACATTGGTAGTGTATTCCACAACATAGGTGTACATTTGCAAACACTAGCGATGTGCCCTAGTCCATGTCTAATGCTAGTTGGAGAGTGTGTTTGTCCTTCAACACACATTGTCACAGTCCTTCCATGTTTGCCTGTACCTATGGGACATATATACCAGACGAGGGAGATCCCAGGACAAAGCCTTGTGGGATGCCAGTTATATCTGGTTTGTAGTCTGACATGGCTGCAGCATGTCTGACCATGTCTGTTCTGTCCTTGGTCTGGTTTGCAACCCCTCTACTGACATGTGGGTTTATATTTAAGCTGGTGAGCTTATCTATAATGAACACGTAGGGTATTGTATAGAAGCCTTTGCAAGGTCCAGCTACGCTGTGTGGACCACATTGCCCTCATCAATGACCTTAATGACTGTTTCAATTGAGTCAAACATGTTTAGGGGCAGGATCTGCACTTGAGAAAGCCACACTGGGTAGGGTCCAGTGTCAGTAGGTCCCCAATATCTTTATGTCTGTGGTACATGCTGATCCTTTCCATAGCTGTGCAGACCGAGCTTCTCAGGATTCTGGGGTAGTAGTTTTCAGTATCCATTCAGGCAACACCTTTGTTGAGAAGGACCACTGTTGTTGTACACTGCTCTTTGGGTACATATTCTGTGGTAAGGCTGACATTGAGCAGTAGTGTGGTTTGGCATTCCATTCATCTTGGAGTCCATGTTGCACTAAGCCCAGGACACCATCTCATACCATTGCTGCTGTGTGTTTTGCTTTGTAGATGTTGGCTGTTACCTCAGCATCTGCAATGTCAGGGGCCAGCAGTCTGCTGGGATAGATATTCTGCATTCGGGGGGGGGGGGGGTTGCACTGCAACTGTCAGGATGTATGTTGGCAATATGTGTGTGTGTTTGTGATATTTGTGTGATTCAGGGCATATCTGTGAATTCCCAAAATGGTTCCTACCATCAGTTGTGAAAGCCTTGGGATTATCCTTAGTGTCCTGTACAATTTGTATCTTCATAGGTTCATAGGTTCATACTAGGCTATCCACCCTAGGGCATTTGTTAGCCTAGCCAGAGTGTGTGTGGCTTTTGCCACCCCTTGCTATGTGAATATTATGGCCATTTATGATTTGCTTTGCTGTGCCTCTGTCTGGACATGACACAGTGAAGACCCCCAGTGTAACTCTACAATCATCCATCCACTTGGCAAGATTCCTGTTGAAGAGTGTCAGTGAGGGGCTCTGCCTAACATGGAGTGGGATTCTGGTCCAGGGTGTGGGGAGCCTCTGGATTATGTATCTGTCCCACCAGCACATCCTATTTCATTATTTGTTGAGGTTGACATCTCTCACTCTCACAGCTCCGATGGATTTGAGTTTTCTGGGGTGGAGCATGTCCATTACTCCTGTGTTGAGCATGGCCTTCTACAACAGGCATGCAATGCCTCTGTGTAGGCAGTATGTGACTGCATTCAGCTGGGGTGTCTACAGCCAGGCAGCATATGACATATATTTGAGACCCTTTATCCTCTTGGTGAGGTACCTTTGAGGTCTTTCTAACTGCTGCAGGTGTCAGGTAAGGTACATCCCATATGAGGCATTGTACTAGATTATGGGTGTGATTAGAGAACAGTATAGGGGCACAATGACCTCTGTTGGCGTAGATGTGAATCCTTTCCTGATACAGTGTCAAATGTAGACAGTCTTCCTAGCCACATTGGCAATGTGGGTGTCACATAACAGGTTACTGTCCACTTGTGTCCCTAGGTCCCTGGTTACTCCTTCCATACATAATGGTTTACCACCTATGTGGTAATTTGTGGTACCTTGTTTGGTATTTGGTGGGACATTCATACTGTCCAGTGTCTTCAGGACGGCTGGGTGGGGTTCCTGTGTGTGAGAGTGTGGTCTGTAGCATGCTACAGACTGTACAGCAGTCTTGCCTACAGTTAGTTGCACATGGGTGGGCTCCAATGCCTTGTGCATTGTCAGTTACCTGGACGTATGGGTGTCTGTGCTGACTATGGATACTCACCCTCCTTTTATGTTTTGTTCCAGGTTTTGGGGCCATGACACATGATACGTGGTATAACCTGGTAGTGCTGGTGTGCTGTCAGGAGGCTTGCAGCAGGTTTCTGTCACTGCACAGACATCGATGTTCTCCATACTGAGGATGGCCTTGGGAGCATGCATATTGGGGTTTACACATCTGGCATTGGTCAGCATTTCCCTTATGTTTCTTCCCACTTATGTTTTCTAGGGTGGTGGGTCTGGGTCAGTCTTTTCAGCCTTGCCTACAAAAGGCTCTATGGAGGTGGCAAAGGCCTTATCCAATATTCAGATGCCCAGGGGTAACAGGTGCAAGCCATCCCAAGAACAGCTGCGTGGCTTGTTAAGCATGACATCCCAAGCAGACAGACACTGGATCCCCTTGGAATGACACCAGTAAGTGTGCCACTTGCTATGACTGATCATTCCGTGTTTGTACTGTGGCATTATTCTTGGTTAGTGTAGGATGCTGCAAACGGTGAGTGTCATACCAGCCTGGACTACATAATCAGAGAGCTCATCTATGTCTCTTTTCATGTAGTCTAGGGAGGTACATCTCAGGTCATTCACACCAGCATGGACTATGACTGCATCATATTTCTACTTGCTTTGGAGTGACCTGCATACTTCTGTTATGTGGCATATTGTGGCAGCCTACAGGCAGCTTACTGTACCCTTTCCCTTGTTCAGTCTGGTGTGCGGGACAGCAGTGTGTCTGACTATGGAGTCACCTATTACAACTGTATCAGGCATGTTGTTTCTCCTTCTGGCCTGTGACTGTTTGGCACACCAGCTTTGTGTACTATGTGTTGCATGTGCTATGTTTGGAGGTTGTTTGATTGGGTGCCTGCTTTAGAGGCCTCTGTTGGTGTGCTGTGTTTGTAATTTGTGCCTCCGGGAATGTTTATCTGTGTTTATGTGTTTGGTTTGCAGTTGTGATAGGTCTATGTGGGACTGTGTTTGTGGTGTGTGTGGTTACCTTCTCCTCCTGACTAGTTTTGGGAGTACTGAGTTGAGGGAGCTCAGCCTCCAGTTTGGATAGATGGTTGCATCTCACACATATATTTGTATTTCTTGGGTGGAGTTGGGGGTTGTCTGTGTACTTGGGGCAGGTGTAACATTGCCTCAGGATTCACAGATTCAACTTGTTGTGGCTGGCCTTAGTGGATTGTATGTGTGGACAGATTTTATTGCCATACTACTGATCAGTGATTACTTCATTGTTTATGTTTGCTCTATCATGTAGTAGCTTCCTCATTCTCTTGCATGGTTTGGTTATGGCTGGTGTCCACCATGCCAGATTCCTGCGTGTATGGCATTGTGTCTTGTTTTAATTTAGGATTGCATAATCCAAGCATTCCTGGCAGTGTTCATGGAATGGCTGTATTACAGGTTCTGAGGTGTGGCCCATATTTTGCACCTGCACAGGACCTTTAATGGATTCCACATCAGTTTGGAGGAGTGCAAATATTGCTTAACACATGTTTTCCACTGTGGTTTTCTGGCCAGGGACTGTGGTCAGGATTTGTATATCCAGTGTGATTACTCTATGGTCTGGTTTTACCAGTGAGCAATACACTTCTCATCTTGCCATCCAGTACCCATGTTGCTGATTATCACATCCAGTATGCTTACCCCTCTTGTGGGAGTGGTACGTTGTTCCTGGGCCTTTTGGTTTATGGATTCTATGAACTTTTGTCCTACACTGTTGGAGCTAGTATAATGCTCCCAGTCTATGTCTGGGTATTTTCAGTCACCCAATATAATGTGGTTTGGAGGACTTGATATATTCATGTATTCCAGCATAGGCCAGGTGCAGTTCCTGGTGTTGGGACAGTAGTCTGTAGCAGGCTATAAACTGGGGGCAGTTTTAGCCACTGTTACTTGACCATGGCTAGTCCATGCTGCTTTTGTTGTGGTACCAACATGGGGTGCGGTTATCCTTGACAATTCTTGCTAGTCACCCTCCTTTTGTAGCTTGTTCCATGTTTTGAGGCTGTACAGCACAGTATGAGGTGTAACCTGGTAGTGTTAGGGTGCTGTTGTGAGCCTTGGCTCAGTTTTCTGTTACAGCGCAGATATCAACATTCTCCATACTGGGTGAGTTTAGACTGCATGCATCTTGCTGTTTTGACTTATCCCTTATCTTATTCTTATCCCTTCTGATACCTATGGAGATAGGTTTGTGTTTTGAGCCTTACCTATTCAGGGCACACTGTGGGTAACAACAGCCTTTGCCAGTATCCATACGGCCTGCACTGATAGGTGCATGCCAGTCCTAGCAGGTGGTGCATCATGTCATGCTCAGCATGTCATCCCAGACTGGCACACATTGGATCCCCTTTGACTAACTGCGATACTTCAGTCAATTATTGCACTTGATCATCTCATTGTCATGTTGTGGCATGATGCTTGGTGAGGGTAGGATGTTAGTCAGGGTCCTCAGGTGTGCATATAGTACATGGTGTTACATTACTTAACACATAGCATTCATGCCTCAGGTGGTGCTGCAGGGCTGCCTCTGTCGGATGCACATATTACACTTCCCTGTACATGTTTGAGAGCAGGTTGTGTCATGTTAGGCATCCCTGTTACTATATGAGTGAGTCAGAGAGGATATCATTCCCAGGGTTCCTACTGAGCCAGTGTATGTGCTATGCGTTGCCTCTTTGCCAAGGCCAGGGCATACTGGGCACGCCTCCTTCTGCCTACTGGGGCAGGCTCAGGTTGTTCCTCCTCCGAGTCACGCTCTGCCTGTGATGGCCTTGGCAATGGTGGGGGGCTGTTTGGCCCGGCCCTATGCTGGTCCTGCTGCAGCTGTTTTCGCAAGATCATATTATGTAGCATAGCACATACCATGACAATTTGGGTACATGTAGTTGGTGTGTACTGCAAGGCTCCACCAGATGTGTCCAGACACCGGAACCGTGACTTGAGCAGCCCAAACACACGCTCTATAACATTACGTGTTTGTGCGTGTACCTCATTATGGCATTCCTGTTCAGGTGTGTGTGCGTTTCTGATGGGTGTCATCAGCCACGGCTCCAGTGCATAACCTGCATCCCCCACTAGGTGTCCATGCGGGATGTCCCCATTGGCAAATGTCTGGTACAGCTGCGTCAAATGCCAGATGTGGGAATCATGGTAGCTCCCAGGACAGCCAGCACACATATTCATTATTATGCCCTGGGCATCACACACGACCTGGCAGTTGATGGAGGGGAAGCCCTTGCGGTTGATGTATGCCCTACCCCGCTCACTGGCTGGTGCTTTGATGCGTATGTGCGTGCAGTCTATTGCACCCACTACCTCAGGGTATTCCGCTATTTGCTGGAAGAGACGGATATTGCTGGCCAATACCTCACGGGCATTGGGGAAATATACATGATCACCGACATGTGCTGACATGGCATCCAGGAACTGGTGCAGTACCCTGGAGGCTGATGCCTGTGATATCCCCATCATATCACCAGTTGGTCTCTGGAAGGTACCTGTTGCTAGTATTCTTAGGCCAACACATACCTTGTTTTCCACTGGGATGGGTTCCCCTCTGTTGGTTCTGTGTGTGAGGCGTGGCCTGCACAGCTCCACTATTTGCTGCAGGAGGTCTCTGTCCACTCTATAGCTCTACTATCTCCAGCTCATGTAACCCGTGGTAGGTGACCCTGGGCCTGTACACTCTTCTCCGTCTCCTCACTGTGGGTTGTCTGGCACCATCTGCATTGTCACCACCCTCAGCAAGTCACCTATGTCTCATTATGACAGCTAAGGCAGCCCCTAACATTTCTGCTCTGAGTTCAGCTTTTTCAGTTTTCACTTCTGATAACTTAACTCCTGTCTTGCAGTGTCTCTTGAGAGAAACATCCTGCACTGCTGTTTGCAGAGTTTTAAGTGCTGGGCTGGGCTACTATTCTGCCTGTGTAATTGCCTGCATCTAATTGTTTTCACCTGCTAGCTCCAGCAGTATTCCCTGCTAGCTTCCTACTAAATCTGTTGCTTCCTTTTTCCTCTCTGTTTCCTCAGGGTGGAGCCATGTGTAAACCAGCAGAAACACGCTCACAGTGGCTTACACGCGCGCACACATGCTTACACAGTTCAGAATCTGCTTATTCGGATTAAAACGCATGCACGCCCGCACAAACAGTGTTAAACATCTCCCAACACGCTCCCACATGCTCAGTCTGCCTTACACGCGCGCACACTGCCTTACTCGCTTCATGGCGCCTGCGTGTGCATACACATCCAGCAAGAAACTTTGGTGTAGGCAACAGTGTACACCTTCCATTTCTTGACTTTCTCATGCTTAGTTAGTGGCACACCTCTTTCCATGATATCTGTCTGACATCTGTCATGTAACTCTGACCTCCAATGAACTGCATTTCTTTCTACCATTCCCCCCTGTGATGTCACCTATCTCCTACTCTGTTCCTCCCCCTTCTGTAACTCTTACACTACTCAGACTGTGCTCATTTGCTATGTGACAGTGGAATTCAGTATCCTTACACTCATTTGCATCAGATTGCCTACTAATGCTTAGTTACATGTCTTAGACTCAGCTTCCCCCCTTAACAACCACTACACGGTGGCCATGTTGGTTTTGGTCTGCTGGTCCCTGCATTGACATGCCATGTATTGCATAAAACCCACATTTGTGGGTTTAAAACCTTCGTTTTTATGTTCTATACAGCGCAGCCCGTTTGCGCGGGGCTGCACTGGGTTTAAACATCGGCAATCGCCAAAAAAAAAAAATTACATTTTTAATATATTTGCATCAGGTTACCTTGCCAATGGCCACATATTTGGCCATTGGCATGCTGCCTGACACATATGCACCCTTTATTTGGAGCTGACATGGCTCCATTGCAGTTTTTGCAGAAACGTACTCAGTTGTCAACTGAGTACATTTCTGCAGCTAAAACGGCTCTTACACTGGCTGTTCTGGGCTTCCTGGATCGCTAAGCATCCTCATTTGCATGCTATTCGGCTGCAAGTGAGGTGATTAGCTTATCCAAGCCCACTCTGTGTAAGACCCGTTTTAGCTTGGCTCTTACACGGACTTTGGGCTGTTCCTGGATCGCGAAGGCTGCATGGAGTCTTACACTACTCTTAGACTCCGTGCAAGCCTTCGTGAATCCGGCCCCTAAGGTTATTTCAAAATTTTAAAAAAAATTAGGTTAGGTCATAGCAGATATCATCGCTTAAATGTCCAGTTTTTTAATTACTTTTGAAATTCTAGTTACTAGTCTTTAATTGAATATATATTTTTGACAAAATTGTTAATAATTGGCTAGGCTTAATATGGCACACAAGGGCAGTTAGCCTTGTAGTAATCTACAAATCTATGAACATATTAGATTGGTTATTATATGCTAACTCAAGAATAAATATTGAATCATCACTGAAAGGCTTCAGAAAAGAAAAATGCATTGTTAACGTATGTGTCCTGTTAATCACAGTTAACTGGTGAAATTTTATGTACCTCATGCAGGGTTGCCAGATTTCCAGTCCCCCAGGTAGGGAAGAAAAAAAAAAGAAGGTCTCTCACGGCAAGTGAAGACCAAAAAAAAAGAAAAGGTCTTTAATGCGGAACTTACTGAGCTCGCTCAGTAGCTCTGCACTAAACACGGAGCTTCTCGTGTTTAATGCATTGCAGTTCCGCATTCAGCACAAGTAGCTCCGTGTTTAGCGATTTTTGATTGGCCCGTATACCGGCATATGGGCCAATCAAAATCACGGAGCTTCTCTGTTAATGCGGAACACAAGAAGCTCCGTGTTTAGCAATTTTTGATTGGCCCGTATACCAGGTATACGGGACAATCAAAAAAAAAACAAACAAAGCGGAGGCTGGCCGGGATTTAAACCGGCAGGGCGGGACTCGGGATCAGGCTGCTGATCTCGGAGTCGGGACAGTCCGGCCCAAATAGGGATGTCTTGCAACCCTGACCTCATGTAATATGGTTCAAGACTGCATGATAGGAATGGTATTTATTTATTTATTTAGTTGGTTAGTTGCATTTTATTTACCAGGTAAGTGGAGTGGTTTATTGACACTTTTCACCCACAACCTAGGCACACCGTTAAGAAGCGAGCAGAATATAACAGAATACAAACATGACAAAGAAAGTTCAAATACAAAAAAATGGAACAAAAACTGTACACTCGATATACAAGCAAATGTGTGCAGCTTATACAAGTTGCACTAAAGAATATTTATATAATATACAGGAAGTGCCTTGATAAGAGACAGCTAACTATCACTGATAAGAAGATAATGTGTGGAAATCGTGTATAAGCAAAGTTTCTTGTTACCCTGTATCACAAAACATTTGCATATGCATGCTCGTTGACAGCACTCTTCCGGTTTTGAGTTAAATACCTCGTGTGCTTTGTGTTCTAATTTCCTTAGGGAAATGTTTCCAAGTAGCTGGACTAAAATTTGTTGAATGCTTGTACTCCTACTGACTGTTGTTGTCTTGAAGCATGGTCTTGCTAATATGATACCGTTATCCTGGCTACCTTGGGATGCAGGTAGGTTGCCTAATAGGGTGTTTATTAAAGGTGGGCGGTGGTGTACAGTAACCAGTGTGAAAGTAACTATGTTAAGAGACAGCGTAGGCCTGCTTTAAACTTGCAACCATTTGAAGGTATTTAGAAGGTCACAGTGCTGGATTTTGATATTTGCTAGCAAAATGAATATGCAGATTTTATTCTCTGCCACCGGAAGCCAGACTGTAAGTATAAGCAGGAAAAGGCATATTCAGTTTTAGGTAGCAAGGTACTTCTGCCTATATATTGCTGCACAACTGGAGACAGGATGTGAGAGATTCTGTAACAGAGTTTCAGTTGGGCCAGAGATTAACGGCAGTTGTGTTTGTGTGCAGGGAAAAAGACAAGGACGGGTCAAGTATAAAACAAAGGTATTTCTGTTGGGTAGTGATTGGAACAGAGGTGTGACAGTTGTCCTGTAGAGTAATGGCTGGAAATGGATTTAGCACCAAAGGTTATAGCACAGGATTTATTGAGATTAATTATTAGCTTTTTGTTGTTATTCTGATGCACTTGCTTTAGGAAAACATTTTTTTTCCTACAAAATGCATGGTGTTGTATGTCTTTGTAGTTTATATATTTCTTCAGTCTAGGTAACTGTGGTAACTTTGAGCAAGTCACTTATTCACACTGTTCCTTGGTCACCCCTGAGAATAGACATTTGTCTCTAGTGAACTTACCTACTTACAAATAAATAAATTAATTAATACATACATTTAGACTTTTGGTAAAAGTCTTTTTTCCTTATTACAGAATGTGGTTAGTCACAAAGCTCAGTAATTCATAGGTTCTTAGGTGATTACTAGGCTAATGAAACCAGGGAGCCTCTATAAGCCTAGATATGCTAATAATAATAATAATTTTAATAATAATAATAATAATAATAATAATAATAATAATAATAAAGGACAATATTTTGTTTTTGAATTCATACTTGCTTATGCTGCCCGTGTTTTGGGAGATACTGTACTCCACAACCACCACGAACCTCCTCAAACCTTTTGAATGAAAAAAACACACAATCCGCTGGTCGGTACAATAAAGGAATATCCTCCACAAAACCACACTTCAAAAAGTATTGTAAAACTGGATAGTAGTTTTAATATATAGACGAACACCAACAGCACAAAGTACAGCAACCATAGATTGAGCGCGCTTTCGTCTCTACGTAGGAGACTTCATCAGAATGAATGGATTCTGATGAAGTCTCCTACGTAGAGACGAAAGCGCGCTCAATCTATGGTTGCTGTACTTTGTGCTGTTGGTGTTCGTCTATATATTAAAACTACTATCCAGTTTTACAATACTTTTTGAAGCGTGGTTTTGTGGAGGATATACCTTTATTGTACCGACCAGCGGATTGCGTGTTTTTTCATTCAAAAGATACTGTACTCCTGCATTGCCCTCATCACACTGAATACCTGCTATTTCCACGGTACTCTTTTGGCAATCTTTGCAGCTTTTACTACATTAGTTATATTCTATCTTACCACTAGACTGAGGATGAAATGGAGTGGTTCATCTGTGATGTCTTCCTTGATAAGGGTAAAAGAGTTTGACAAATAGACTATCGTCAAACTTCATAGAAGCTGGTAGGGCAAACAGAAAAAATAGTGTCTAAAACTGGACGGACAGAACTGGCTGATATGACTGTCACAGGCTCTACAATAGGACTCTTAGATAACTCATCTTTACCACTAAATAGCATGTGATATGAAGTGACCAATAAGCAGCATGTGATATGATGTGAACAATAAAAAATTGATGGCTATGCTTATCCAATGTGTCTTAGGGTGACTGTAATATCTGAACAGGAACAGTGGAATAATTTTATTGAATCTTTTTCTCCACCAGGCTATGCAATCCAGCTGGAGCCTCTCTTCATCCTATTCATCAGGGCGTCTAGCATATTCCCCATACTGGGGCCATTTCTAGACAGGCAAACGACCAGGAGTGGGGCACAGTCTAGCAGTCCCAAAAATGAGAATTACAAAAGTTACCCAAGTGGTGGTTTCATCCTTGGCAAGCCAGGGATTTTTTTTCTGTTGCTTCACACTGACTGCCCCATGGCAGCCAAGACCAGTAGGACTCTTGCAGTATCATTAACTGACAAATGCATGTTTCCATGCATGTATGTGCTAACTCTGTCCACAGCAAGAAAGCCAAGTGTACTGTTTAGTGACTGTTTGACTTTAGCCCTTTGTTGCTGCAACAACCAGCTACTAAAGTAACACTCATGTAAAGGACTGGGCTGCCTTCCTCTACACAGAATGGGCAAGCGGCAATAGCCACTCACTCCTACTCTCCCTGCCCACTTCCTACATACTCAGGGCTTCACCCACCTACAGCACAGATGCACTACAACTATTTGGAGAGTATCTGCCTGGCAAAGTAAACAATCATATTAAAGTTGATCCATCAGTTCTTTCATACCAGAAACAATACTTTTTCTACAGTTATGACCTATACGCTCAATACTCCTAAACAAACATGATGTCCCATTTCTATATACTTCTTTTTTTCAAATGTTTTTGGAATTGTCAGCATCAAACTTCGTAATCCATACCTGTCACCTTCAGAAACTAAATTTTTTTATTTTCTTTTTTCATACTTTCTTTGACACTTTCACTACCTGGATTACTTTTACTTTTAGTATACCATTTATTTTATTTTTGTATGTTAACCAGGGTAGAACACTGATCCAAATGGACCATTTCTAGATTCAGCCCAGGTATAATAAAAAGTATAAATCAGAAAGACTACTATCGAGATCTGAATGGAGAGATGATAAAATCAGCAAGCGACGGCGAGTGGTATTGCTGGAATTTAATTTATTTTATTTTATTTATTTTTATTTGACATTTGTTAACCAGGTTGGTCCAACTGAGCTAGAAGCCCATTTTCAGCAGAGACCTGAGGAGAAATGCTCCAGAGTTGTACAAACCAAAAGCAGTAATATAAACACAAAAATATTTATGAATACAGAAAAAAAAACATGAAAAACTTGTACTTAATACAGCTGCATTAAATACGTTTGCAATTTTTTTAATTACAAAAAACAATGGTGGTATTAGATAAGAGAGGAAAGAAAAACAGTGGTGGTGTACAACATCCTTTAAAAGAGGCTACTAAAGTAGACCTTAATATATACATATTTGCATGAGTTGTAGTGGCCTAGGTCGAGGAGTTGAAAAGAAATAAACAGTTTGTTTAGAGCAGAGAAAATAGAGGAGTCTAAATTTGTGTACGGGATACTTGGAGAAAAAGGGGTCTGGAGGGTTAGGTAGGGTCATGATAGGAGCAGGACCTTGTGTTAAGTAGAAGTTGTTTTAGCTTCTTTTTGAAGTGATTGAGGTGGGACATGGTTCTTATGTACGAGCAGAGTTTATTCCAGGGTTGAGCTACAGAGTATTTGTATAGTAGTTTTCCACTGTTTTTGTTAGGTTTATAGATATCAAGGAGTTGTTGATTACAGGTATGGAGAGGACAACTGGGGGGGTGTAATAGGATACAAGAAGGAGAGGAGAGCGAGGAGCAGGATGTAGGTTTGTATAGAATGGAATGTGTGACTTGAAATTGTGACAGCTGGAGTAGTTGGGGGAATTCTAGTTATTGAAGTGTGTTGAGAGCAAACAGTGGAGAGAGTTATGAGGTGGGTAAGTAGCAAACCTAGCTATTTTGTGGTATGTTTGCACTAGCTTAGATAAAAGTGTAGATTGGATGTTAGTAAAGATTGGGGCTGCATGGAGAAGGGAGGGAAGGAGGATTGCCTGAGCCAGGGAGAGTTTAGTATTAGGTAAGACATTTCTTATTTCTGTATAGTAGAGCTACTTTTTCTGTTTCTTTAATACTTTCCTGGATATGCAGGTCAAACTTGAGTTCATCATCGATAATGGTACCTAAAAGCTTAGTGTAGAGTTCTGCTTTAATGGTGGTTTTATCAAGGGATATGATGACAAAGGTGGATTTATGGTGAGATAGAGGTCGAGGAAGGAATAGCAACAGCTTTTTTTTTTTTTTTGGATTTAAGATGAGCTGATTATCAGAGAACCACTTTTCTATGGACAGGAAAGAGTCTTGGGTGTGTGCGTGGAGATGAGAGATGTTGCTGGAGATGGATATGAGCATAGAATCGTTGGCATACTGAATAAGAGAGGACTGTTTGCAAGAGTTATGTAGGTCATTGGTGAAGATATTAAACAGAAGGGGGCCCAGGATGGAGCCTTGGGGGGCTCCAGATTTGAGGGGTAGGAAGGAGGAGCAGGAAGTGAGCCATCTGACTGATTGCAGTCTATTGGAGAGGTAACTAGTAAACCAACCAAGGGTGGACCCAGAGAGATTAAGATCAGATAGTTTAGATAGAGGTAAATAGTGTAAATGGTAGCAAAGGCTTTGGAGAGGTCAAGGAAAAGACAGGATACAAGTCGGTTACTGTCTCTGGCCTCGACTAGAGTATGAATAAAAGATAACAGTGCAGTGGCAGTACTGTGGTTTGGTCTGAAGCCATGTTGAGTGGGAGTTAGTAGGTTTTCCTGGAGAAGAACATTCCTGGTAAATAAATGTTAAATAAATAAATAAATAAAAAAAGAACATTCAGTAGCTGAGTATGGATGTATTTTTCAAGTATTTCTGAGTGAGGGGAAAGGATAGCTATGGGTCTATAATTAGATGGGTCAATAGAATTCCCATCTTTATACAGTGTATAAGGATTTCCAGATGTCTGAGACTGTGGCTTCTTGAATGGATCTGTTGATTAGCAGAGATATAGGGTAGGCTATGTATACAGCAACTAGTTTGAGGAAGACGGGAGGTAGGTTGTCTGCAGAGGGAGAGCAGGGTTTAAGTTTCAGTAGAAGTAATTTGATGTAAGCAGTGGAGACTGGCTTAAGAGAGAAAGGGTTTTTGTTGTGTGGGATGGAAGGAGTAAGAGAGGGGTCAGAGTTGTGGTTGGTGTGAGTAAGTTTTTGACTTGTATCTATGAAGTAATTGTTAAGAAGGGTGGCAGTTTCCAGTGGAGTGTTATTTGGGAAAGGGATGGGAGTGGAAGGATTTCCAGGGTGAAGAATTTTGTTTATGGCAGACCAGAATTTTTGTCGGTTAGATTTTCTGTCGAATTGGTGTGAGTTGTAATATTTTTTCTTATATTTGTTAATTAGTTTTTTGTAAAGATTCCTGAGTTCTCTGTATTTTTGGAGCACAGATGGTGATTTGGTTTTGACCCAAAAGCTTTCCAAACACTATCTCTTTTATCCATAAGGGATCAAGTTTCTTTAGAGAGCCAGGGGGCATAATTAGCTTTAATTCTGATTCTCTTAGTGGGGGCAAGGGAGTTAAGAATATCAAGGAATATTTCATTAAATTTTTGCATGGCTTTATTCAGAGGGAGCTGCTGGAGGAAGGACCAGTTGATGTTTGATAATGTGGAGTTAAATGTGTCGGCATTAAAGTTAGAGAGTTTATGGCAGTCTCTGCATGAGTGTGTTTTAGGTGATTGGATAGGGTATCTTTGGATGTGGGTGGGAAGATGATCACTCAAGGTGCCAGGTAAGGTACAGGTGTTGTGGTAGAGGTTAGAGGTGTTTGAGAGAATCCAATCTAGGACTGGATTGGTAGAAGAAATTTTGTGCATGCGTGGGGGGATGTGATAAGTTGGTGGAAGCCATGTAAGTTAATACTGAGTTGTGGACAGTCAGATATTAATTTGGACCTGTCAATATTAACGACTCCAAGGACAGTTTCATAGGATATACTGTGGGAGACCCAAGACTAATATATGCTTAAGGGTGGGAATATTATTACCTGGGGGGAGATATATGGAAGCTACAGCAAATCTTTTGTGTGAGTTTAGGTAGCAGTTAAGAATAAGTAGTTCAGCAAGGTGGAAACTGGGTAACAGAATGCTTAGAGTTGAGAGGCAGAGGATGGCAATACCGCCACCTTTTTTGGGATTCTGTCAGAGTGGTAGATATTATAACCAGGTGGTAATATTACATTATTACTGATATGAGGTTTTAGCCATGTTTCAGATATGGTTAGAATGTGTGAGGAGGTATGGGTTACTATCCAAGCGTGGAGTTCAGTGGTTTTGTTGGCGAGGCTTTGGATGTTCAGAGAGTAGATAGTTAGACTTTTGGGGTAAGAAGTGGAAGGGCTGGGAGGGTGGAGGTTGGAAAAAAGAGGAAGAGATGGAGGATGGGGCATAGAGTTTAGTGTTGGGAGATGGGGGAGGTGGCCAGGGTGTCTCCTGAAAGTAGTAAAGTAATTATGGGTATATTAGGTAGTGTATGGAAAGGGTAAAAAGTGTAGTGCTTTATTTTTTGGTTTACAGGTAACAGCGTTGTACTGAAGTATTTTATATTTATAAAGGCAAACGTTGGAAAAGTTATAGAGAGATGGGGCGATTTTATAGAGTGAATGGTGTCATTTATCCTGAAGTCTTGGTGAGTACCTTCACAAAGTAGACCCTATTTTTACAAAATCTCACCAAGGCAACATTGATATATAGAATGTATTTTATATAGCATATATCATAGACAGAAGTAGATTAAAAAATAAAAAAAGACAGCTAGGTGCACAAGTCTTGGTAGGTGCACTGGTGCCAGGACTGGAAAAAATGAGAGTGTAGAATCCTCAAGATATAGACACATTCCTACAATGGGGCTAGCCCAGGCCCAGAGGGAGGATGACACCCCCTGTTGTAGAAGGAAGTAGCAGTCCACAAAAACTGACAGGCCAAAAAAGAGCGATAAAGATGACAGTGTGACCTATTAAGGATAAGAAAGAAACTGTATTGTTACTATTACACAAGAAGCCCAGAATTTCTGGATAGGGATATACAAAAAGATTACGACAGAAATTAAAGGAAAGAAAAATACTTTCACAAGAAAAACTGTTAAAGGCTTCAAATGCAAATATGTGCTCTATAATACAATAGATGTATGAAAATCATTATGTAGACCAAGAAACCTTGGTCTGTTTGGAAAAAGAAGTCACTGAGAAAGTACGCAAATATAAAGAAAAAATCTAGACATTTTTGAAAGGTATAAATAAGAAACATGGACATGGGAAGGAAGGCGAGATCTGATATAGTGCAGTATCTATGCAACTGAAAAAAACAAACTAATTAATGCAAAAAAAAAAAAACAGTTCCAAAGACACTTGAAGAGAACTACAGGCAATGATACCCAGATATGGAAAATTTGACAATACAAAAAATAAGATCACAAAGGGAGAATGCAGAACAGTAGCTCAGTAAATTAGAAGTTAAACAAATAGAAGTTGAAGTTACAGAATACCTGGAAAGTGAAGGATTTAGTGTTAAAACACAAGTTATGTCACAGCATGATGGAACAATAAGTCCCCAAAGTAAGGAGAAACAGGAGTAGCAGAGTACATCTAAAGAAGAAACGTGGACATGGGAAAGAAAAAAAGATTTAATATAGTGCAATACTTAAGCAAAGTAGAAAGCAAAACTAACCTATACAAAAAAGCAGCGCCAAAGATATTTCAAGAGAAATACAGGCAATGGCACCCAAATATGGACAATTTTATAATACAAAAAAATAAGAAAACAAATGGGCAAAGTAGAAAAAAGGATTAGTAATGGAAAAGTTAAAGAAATAGAAACTGAAGTTATGGATTACCTGCGAAGTGAAGGATTTAGTGTAAATAGGTGGAACAGAAAGCATCTGATCAGTTGCTATATGAAAATACTTTGAAACCTGCAGTAGGAAACTAGTACAACAGTTCAGATAGAGCTGCACAGCCAAGGAAGGAACAGGAAATAGTGGCAATTCTGATGTAGTCAATGTTGTGGAATGATAGACCAGTAAGATCCCTTATGAAAGAGCAATGGATGATACAGGATGAAGCTGAAGAGAATGTGTCACAGGAAAATCTCTGGAGCTTTCTGAAGAATGCCCACATAAAACAGAGAATAAAGAATGTGCTCTAAGTTTAGAAGAAAAATATCCAAGACAATAGTTGCTTGATTTAACACAGCTGGATAGACATGTTAAGATCGATGAAAAAGAGACTACAGAAAGTCAATAAGATCCAAAATGTTAGAAGTTTGATAAAACAAACGAAGACAGTAACATAATCTGATTTAACAGAAGTAAAAAGAATATAAGAAATTAATTACAGAGAAAATATTATCGCAAAAATGCAGGGCGATAAAGGAAAGGAAGGGAAGAAACCAAATGTAATTACAGAGAAAATATTATCACAAAAATGCAGGGCGATAAAGGAAAGGAAGGGAAGAAACCAAATGTAATTACAGAGAAAATATTATCACAAAAATGCAGGGCGATAAAGGAAAGGAAGGGAAGAAACCAAATGTAATTACAGAGAAAATATTATCACAAAAATGCAGGGCGATAAAGGAAAGGAAGGGAAGAAACCAAATGTAATTACAGAGAAAATATTATCACAAAAATGCAGGGCGATAAAGGAAAGGAAGGGAAGAAACCAAATGTAATTACAGAGAAAATATTATCACAAAAATGCAGGGCAATAAAGGAAAGGAAGGGAAGAAACCAAACGCATCATGGAAGTATCGAACGGAGAACACTATAAAGTAATTACGACAAGAAGTGTCGCTGTAAGAAGAAGAAAGAACAGGGAACAGATCAACAAAAATACTTAGATGTGATAAAAGCAACATGCAGTATTAGAACAAACCAGAATGTACTGTACACTATTACAAATAATAAACTAAAGATATCAGTACAGGCAAAAAAACGTAGAGGATCTGCAGATAAATATAAAGTAAGAATGCAAAATAAGCAATTCATTGATGACCCAAACACGTTTTATTGACAAATGGTAAACAAAGCAAAAGGAATGCAAACACAACCAAAAAGGAATAACTAGACACATGCTGGAGAACTATATAAGAAGACCCTGTGGAACCCTATAGTGCCTTTTTTAGGCGGTGTTCCAAAGACCAAATTACCATCATAACAGCTACAAACAAATGCAATCTGAGGGTCATGCTGCTCAACGCTACAAGTCTAAATCTCAAAATGCACTCGCTCAAAGCACTCCTTAAAATGGAGAACATCGACATTTGTGATGTAAAAGAGACCTGGTTCAAGACAGCAGAAAGCACCCCTGCACTACCAGGCTATAACTCATTCCACACCTTTCGGCCCCAGAACTTGAACTGAAGCTCCAAAGGTGGTGGTGTTTCCATACACACAAAGGATGCACACACCTCCAGACTGGTGGCCCAACATAGTGCATCAGAGATACTTCAGGTGCAAGTAAGATAGTGATTCAGGTCATAGACTGCTATTGGTCCCCAACCATGTCCCAAGAATCACGCTCCACGTTCCTAAGCACCCTGGAGAATATTAGCGTCTAACCTAACACTCTCATACTGGGTGACTCCAACTATCCTCCATTAACTGGGAAAACTACTCATGTACCAGTACACTTGCTCAATGATTCCTGGAATTCATTAATTCCAATGCCCTGGACCAGCTCATTCTTACCCCCACTAGAGTAGAGGTAGCAACATCCTTGACCTGGTCAATACTAGCAGGGGCAACCGTTGCTCTACACCAATAGTCAACTCCTCCCTGGTTAGATCCGACCACAAACTAATCACCTTGGAAATCAACATTCCACCCCCCACCCCTCGCAAAGGTAATCACCATGAAAAACTTCTCCAAAGCTAACTTTGGGCTCCTAAAAACTGAGGTGGCTAACTTCATGGTACCCATGTAAATGGAGATTAGTTGCATGACTGCCGAATCATACACCATTGCACTGTATGAACATCTACACAAATGCATGGACCTCACCATACCCAATAGAACCAAGACAGTCTCCTCCAAAAAAAGGAAGCCAATCTGATGGTTCCCTGCCATAAACAAACTGTACAACAGAAGGAGGAAACTGATGCGGAATAAGGTGAAGTCCAAAGACTGGAAAAACTCCCTTATCAGCCTCAACAAAAAGTTGAGGTTCCTCATCAAATCTTCTAAAGCTAGCTATGAAAACAGAATTGCAGCAGATAGTAAAGACAACCACAAGGCCTTCTATAGTTATGTAAAGAATCTCCACGGCAATACCTGGATTTGATCTGAGCTACTGCACAGTGGTACCTCCTATACCGAGCCAACAGATATTGCCAATATACTGGCAGACAGATTCAGTGCTAACTTTACCCCTCCCCCCAGGACCAATCACAATACCAGTAGATAGGCACCCAGTATTACTGCTGCACAGGTTAAAACAGCACTGTCCAAGGCCAAGAGTACAGCTTCTATGGGACCTGACAATATCACTAGCTGTGTTCGACATGAACTACAGAGTGAACTGGCACCTCACCTATGTGCCCTGTTCAATCACAGCCTCAACTCAGGCTTTGTCTCTACTGAATGGTGATCCCAAGAATATTGCCAATATCCTGGCAGATCGATTCAGTGCAAACTTCACCCCCTCTCACCCCCTAAAGGGCCTATCTCAGTACGGAAAGATTGCCTAATGCTGATAATAACGGCCACACAGATAAAAAACACACTCTCCAAAGCTAAAAATACAGCATCCATGGGACCAGACAACATCCCAGGCTGTGTACTACATGAACTACAAAATGAACTGACACCTCACCTAAGTGGCATGTTTAATCATAGCCTCACCTCAGGCTTCATGCCCACTGAGTGGCGCACAGCTACAGTTATCCCACTCCACATGGAGCTTATAAACAATGACACTGGTAATCTCCAAACTCTGGACCCTACCCAGTTCGGGTTTGTAAAAGGCAGATCATGTATCCTAAACCTGATAGACTTCTTTGAAGCAGTCACCAAAGCCGTAGATGAGGGTAAGGTGGTTCACACAGCCTATCTAGATCTCGCCAAGGCTTTCGACACCATCCCCCACTCTGGAATTATAATAAACTCACTAAACTAGGTATAAATCCCTATGTCACAAGATGGGTTGACAACTGGCTCACTGACAGAACCCACACTGTGAAAGTAGCAGACTCTAAATCCAACTTCAGACCAGTGACAAGTGGAGTACCACAGGGTTCAGTCCTAAGTCCTTTCCTGTTTGGTATCTACTTCTCTGAAGTACAGGCTAACACAGAAGGTATTTGGCTAACAAAGTTCGCAGATGAATGCAAACTAGGAGCCATAATCAAAACTCCTAATGATATGGATATCTTACAAAAGGGCCTCACTGAGACAGATGCCTGGTGTCAGGTCTATATTAAATAAGCGAATGCTTAAAAAGTGGATGCTTATTCATCGACCCTAGTTCAGTGAACGCT
Organism: Protopterus annectens; assembly: GCF_019279795.1. Taxonomy (NCBI): domain Eukaryota; kingdom Metazoa; phylum Chordata; order Ceratodontiformes; family Protopteridae; genus Protopterus; species Protopterus annectens. The sequence continues at coordinate 1,254,113,324 of NC_056747.1, forward strand.
GAAAATGCCGAACACCTGGAATAGCAATTTTTTTCCCAGGGAAAAAAATTGCTGTTCCACAAAAAAAAAGCTTAAAACAGTATGCCCCCCACACCCCCCTGCTTAAATATACCAACTCCAAGCTCACACCACAGTGGAGGAAACGGCAAACTCCCGAAACCTGCCCAGCATTTTCTTTCCCTGAGAAAAAATTAGCTGTTCCGGGTGTTCAGGAGTTTTAGCATTTGCTGAAATAGGGTCAATGAATCAGCGTTCACTTTTTTAAGCATTTGCTGATTCAATATAGACCCCTGGTGTTAAAGCCATGGCCTCAAGCTCAATGCCAAAAAGTGCATTGTCATCCCTTTTGGTAAAAACTCTGTACCCATTAACTACCACATAGGCGGTAGTCTACTTAACACCAAAAGTGTGATAAGAGACCTTGGGACACAGGTAGACAGTAGTCTCTCCTTTGATAATCACATCGCCACAGTAGTCAGGAAACCCTTCTACGTGGCACACCTCATCACAAAAGGTTTCTCATCCAGGAAAAAAGAGGTCATTGTTCCCCTCTACTCATCACTCATTAGACCCATTATACAGTATAACGCCCCTTTTGGTATGTACCTCACAAGACATCTACAACAACTGGAAAGGCCACAGAAATACCTCACAAAGAGGATTACAGGCGTCAAACAGATGCCCTAAGCAGACTGCCTCAAAAAACTCCAGCTTTACTCTGTCGCATATTGCCTACTCAGAGGAGATCTCTGCCTAACATACAAAGCTATAGGTTCATAGGTTCATACTAGGCTATCTGCCCTAGGGCATTTATAAACCTAGCCAGTGTGTGTGTGGCTTTCGCCACCCCTTGGGATGAGAATACTACGCCCATTTAGGGTTTAGTTTACTGTGCCTCTGTCGAGTAGTGACACAGAGATGACCCCCAGGGTAAACCTACGATCTCCCATCCACTCGTCATGATTTCTCTTGAAGAGAGTTAGTGAGTGGCTCTGCCTAACATGGACTGGGATTCTGTTCCAGAGTGTAGGGAGACTCTGGGTTATTTATCTGTCCCTCCAGCACGTCCTATTTATTTCTGTGTTGAGGTTCAAATCTCTTGCTCTCGTGGCTCTGATGGATTTGGATTTTCTGAGGTGGAGCATGTCCATTAATTCCGGATTGGACATGGCCTTGTACGTCAGGCATAGATCACCTCTGAGTAGGCGGTATGCGACTGAATAGAGCTGGAGTTTCTTCAGCCAGGCAGCATATGCCATATGTTTGAGACCCTTTATCCTCTTGGTGAGGAACTTTTGGGGTCTTGCCAACTGCTGCAGGTGTCGGGTAAGATACATCCCAAATGGGGCATTGTACTCAATTATGGGCCTGCTAAGAGAAGAGTACAGGGGCACAATGACCTCTCTTGATCTAGATGTGAATCCCTTCATGATAAGGTGGGCAATATAGAAGGTCTTCCTAACCACCTTGGCAATGTGAGTGTCAAATGAGAGGTTACTGTCAACTTGGGTCCCTAGGTCCCTGATTACCTCTTCCATACTTAATGGATTACCACCTATGTGGTAATTTGTGGGTACCTTGTTTTTCCCAAAGGGTATGACTATACATTTTTTGGCATTCAGTTTAAGGCCATGGCTCTGGCACCAATTATCCGTTTCTATGAGGCCTCTCTGAAGGATGCTTGTGTCCGCTGGAGTATCAATTATGGCACCCAGTTTGCAGTCATCTGCAAACTTTGTCAGCCACAATCGTCCTATGTTTGCTTGCACCTCGGAAAAATAAATGCCGAACAAGAGGGGTCCCAGGACTGAGCCCTGTGGGACACCGCTTGTGACTGGCTTAGAGTCTGACATGGCTCCAGCAATTCTGACCTTGTGGGTTCTGTCCTTGAGCCAGTTTGCAACCCATCTTGTGACATATGGGTTTACATTTAAGCTGGTGAGTTTGTCTATGATGCCCGAGTGGGGTATTGTATCGAAGGCTTTTGCAAGGTCAAGGTAGGCTGTGTGAACTACCTTACCCTCATCAATGGCCTTAGTGACTGTTTCAAAAAAGTCGACCAAGTTCAAAAGGCAGGATCTGCCCTTGACAAAGCCAAATTGGGTAGGATCCAATGTCTGTAGGTCCCCAATGTCTTTGTTTATGAGTTCCATAATGATCCTTTCCATAGCTTTGCAGACCAGGCTCGTCAAGCTTATGGGGCAGTAATTTCCAGGGTCCGTAGAAGCACCGCCTTTGTGGAGTGGGACCACTGTTGCTGTACACCACTCTTTGGGTACGTATCCTGTAGTAAGGCTAAGATTAAACAGCAGCCTTATGTGCGGGTTTAGTTCCTCTTGGAGTTCATGTAGCACGCAGCCCTGGACACCGTCCGGTCCCATTGATGCTGTGTTTTTAGCTGTGGAGAGGTCGGCTCACACCTGGGCATTTGATATGTTAGGGAGGCTACACTCTGCTGGGATAGATATTTCTCCTTTTGGGGGGGAGGGGGCAGAGAAATTTAACTCTGAGCATATCTGGGATTTTCCACCCAGGTTTCTAACATAGCTAAAGAAGGCCTTGTGATTGTCTTTTGTGTCTTTTGCGATTTTTCTCTCAAAGTTGGCCTTGGATGATTTTATGAGTGATCGTAGTTTTTTGCTAGTACTGATCAGAGATGCCTTCCCTTTTAGGGATTTTGCTCTGTCATGTAGTAGCTTCCTCCTCCTGTTGTAAAGTTTGTTAATGGCTGGGGTCCACCAGACAGGGTGCCTGCCTTTGGGGGAATGGGTCTTGGTTTTATTAGGGATTGCATGATCCATGCATTCTTGAAGGTGCCCATAGAAGGCATTTATAAAGGATTCAGTGGTGTGGTTTGTGGTTTCCAGTGGCCCATGGGCCTTGAAGGATACCATTTCAGTCTTAAGAAGTGTGAAGTTGGCTTTTGAGAAGTTCTTCACTGAGGTCTTTTGTGCAGGGGGTGGGGGCGGGATGTGGATTTCCAGTGAGATTAATTTATGGTCTGATCTCACCAATGAGGGGTATACTTCCGGTGTGGAGCATTTTGTCCCCATGTTTGTGATGATCAGGTCTAGTATATTATCTCCTCTTGTGGGAGTGGTGACTAGTTGTTCCATTGCATTTGAGTTTATGAATTCTAGGAACCTTTGGGCTAGGGTGTTGGGGCTTGAGTAATGTTCCCAGTCTATGTTTGGGTAGTTGAAGTCTCCCAATATGATGGTATTGTAGAGACATTCATACTCTCCAGTGTCTTCAGGAAGGCTGAGTGGGGTTCCTGAGTTTGAGAGGGTGGTCTGTAGCATGCTACAACCTGTAGGGCAGTTTTGCCTATGGTTAGTTGCACCTGGATGGTCTCTGATGCTTCATGCGTTGCCACTAACCTGGAGGTGTGGGTATCTTTGATGAATATGGATACTCCCCCTCCTTTTGTGGTTCGGTCCAAGTTTCGGGGCCGGAAAGCATGATATGAGGTAAAACCTGGTAGTGCTGGGGTGCTCTCAGGAGCCTTGAACCAGGTTTCAGTCACTGCACAGACACCGATGTTCTCCATACTGAGGAGGGCTTCAAAAGCATGCATCTTGAGGTTTAGACTTCTGGCACTGAGCAGCATTACCCTTAGTTTTTTTTCACTTGTGTTTTCTAGGGAGGTGGGTTTATCTTTTGAGCCTTGCCTAAAAAAGGCACTATGGGGGTGGCAAGAGCCTTGGCCAATATCCGGAAGCCCAGGGGTGACAGGTGCAAGCCATCCCTTGCGAAGCAGCGTGGCTTGTCAAGCATGTCATCCCAAGCAGACAGACATTGGATCCCCTTAGAATGACACCAGTAATTAAGCCAATTGTTAACAAGTACAAAGAACCGCCAACTAAGAAAGTAGTGAGATGTAGATCCTCAGATATCAAGCTCGTACACGGGATGATGTAAAAAAAGTTTAATCCACAACACGATAGTACATACAGGTTTAGCGCTTTCAACTGGACAATCCAGTCTTCATCAGAACAGTGTATTCAAACATTATTCAAGTTTATATAGTCTCCTAACTAGTTCACTTTGAAAAAGACCGCCAGAATCATTAAAGCTATACTAACCAATTTCATTTCAATACGTACATCTCCTAACCATGTATATAGAATCATAATCTATAAATAAAGTACAAAGTAAAAATAAATGTTCCTATTACCATAAGTTGTAACTCTAATGAAAACCTATATAAACAAAGTTATATTATAATAATGTGTATTGTAATGTAACAAATAATTTACATATATCTAATCAAGTATTGATTCAGGCAAATCATTTGTACTAATGATGTACAAAAGTAAATTAATCAAATTAATCCTGTAAAGTATACAGAACTGTATAAAACACACGATGTGGATTATGCATAAGCAATATATACAAAAAAGTTGATATCTAAAATTGTATCACAAGGATATAAATGTGTTCTAATAGTGAATATGTTCTAAATAGTATATTATAAAATAAATATTCCATATAATAATACAATACCATAGAAAACATGCATAAATACATAGCAATAATTCCTTATGTTTGTAAAAATATCTCTAGCAATTTCATGAATATTATGTTTGCTTATACTGTTATATTAGTTAAGAAAGAGCTAAAAACGGTTTGATGCTGACAAAATCATTAAGGCCTGGCACTCTAGTGGCGTCAGTAAATATCTGTCACCTACTTTCGTGTGATGACAATATCAATTTCCAATTTCCTCCATAAGGTATACACTTCACTTGATCAATAATGGCAAATTGAAAACCATGTTCTTCCCCTCTATCTAAAATATGTCTGTAAAGGGCATTTTTAGTATCACATTTTTGTATTCTATACATGTGTTCATATACTCGTTTTTTTAGTTGTCGTTCAGTTTTACCAATATAGTAGGCCGTACAGCACGTGCATGTTGCCAAGTACACCACCTGTTTGGTATTACAACTGCCTGTCATAAACCTAATATTGGTGTGATTAATATCATCTAATTGTATATTCTTGGCTTCATTAATATATTTACACTGGTTGCATCTGCCGCATTTCTTGGTGCCTTTATAGGTTCATAGGTTCATACTAGGCTATCTGCCCGAGGGCATTTACAAGCCTAGCCATAGTTTAGGCTTACGCCACCCCTTTAGTATGGGGAACTATACCCATTATTTTGCTGTGCTTCTGTTGAGCAGTGACACTGACACTTTATATCTATCAATTCCTTCAGTGGTGTTACTAGCTCTCTCTAACATTCTTTTTAAATTGGGAGCTGTCTTGTATACACATTTGGGGGTGGTTCCTACATATGCCCCTAAATTTTGTGTAGTGATAATGTCCCAATGTCTAAGCAAAATGTCCCTAATGGCATGAGTATAAGGTGTGTATGTCAATACACACATTCGTCCATACTGTTCATTACAATAATGATTGTCGTTATTAACATCCTTGTCCATACACACAGTATTGGCATCACAATTACCTAATAATGGTATGTACTTCTTCCCCCATTCACTTTGTACATATTGAGATGTATCATTTAGCCTGTTTACTGGATATCCACGATTGAGGAATAAATTTTTTAAAAATTCCAGTTCTACCTTCATAAATGCCTCCGCAGAGGACATCCTAGCTGCTCTAATGCATTGTCCCTTTACCATGTTTTTAAAAACATGTGGTGGGTGATTACTGGTACAGTGTATGTAATCATTAGAGAAGGTAGGTTTCCTGTATACCTTAGAAATGAAGCCTGTATCATCGTGTCCCACTAATATATCTAAGTAAGGTAGTTCTTCATAACTAAAATTATAAGTGAATTTCAAAAATTCTGTGGTTCCATTAATAAAGTCCATAAATTGCTGTATTCTATCCGTAGATGCTTTCCATAAAATAAAGATATCATCTAAATACCTGGCATAAAACGTAATATCAGAATAGAATTCACTTTTAAATAGGAACTCAGACTCCCATTCCAACATCACTAAATTAGCGAATATGGGAGCACATGAAGCTCCCATAGCAACACCTTTAGTTTGTCTGAAATACTCTCCTTGAAATGTAATGTAATTGTGATCCAGCACTAATGCCATCATATCACATATTAGACATATTTTATCCCAGTCATATCCTGAATGTTTTCTGAGACTATTGGCAAAAAATTCCAGGCCTATGTCCTTCGGGATACTGGAAAATAGATCCACGACATCAATAGTAAGAAAAATTGTGTTAGAATTCCATTTATCCTTGGCAAGTTTACCCAAAAAATTCCAGGAGTCTTTCATGATGTGTGGAATGTCCTTATAGATGTGTTTAAGCCATCTATCTATTAATCTGCCTATATTAAAAGTTTTAGACTTAGATCCGGACACAATAGGTCTGAAAGGTGGATTATCGATTGATTTGTGTATCTTAGGAATTCCTACAATTTTGGCTAAAACAGGATAATCTATTTTCAAATACATGCAGGTGTCGTTGGATATCCTGTTGTCAATAAGATATTCTTCTATGGTAAGATCAATCCTCTTGTGCCCTATATTAATTTGATTAATAGAGACACTTTCGTAGTTTCCCGATCCATGGAGGAGGTTGTAGATACTAGAATTATATTCATTGGTGTAGTAAATGACTACCCCTCCCCCCTTATCGGGCTTCATGATCCGCACATCTTTATTGCACATAACTTGATTCAAACACTGCCTTTCATTTTTGGAGAGATTGTCCTTAATTGCTAACCAATTCTTGTTATTGAATCTCTGGTTTTTATGTAGCCAATAGATATCTTTACATACCAACTTCTCAAAGTTGTTGATTTGCGGATTGGATGTAGGAATATATGTACTTTTCTTTCTAAGATCTGTACCTGCTAATCCACTAAATTTCTGTTCATGATTTTCACTATTGTGGAACTGAATGGCAAGATTGAGTTTGCGGCAGTATAATTTTATTTGCTTGATGTTATCAGCTAAATCCATCCTTGGAGTGGGTATAAATTTCATGCCTTTACTCATCACCTTAACTAAATCTTCATCTACCTCCACATCAGTGTAATTAAATATATTAAAGCCTTCATAACTAGCCATTATGCTCTTGTTCTTGATGTCATTTACAACAAGTGAATGAGATGTTTCAGTGGTGTTCATATTAATATCAATGTGATCTTCCTTCAAAGGCTCCAATGTATTATTCTCCATATCATGTTTGTCACTGAATGATAATACGCTGTATCTGGTGTGGGGGTCCTTATTTAGCTTCTGTATGTATTCCACTGTCTGTTCAGATTCCTTGCAGGAAAGAATCTGCCCCCCTGAAAATTTTCCTCCCTGGTCAGGCTTTTAGATTGTTTTCTATTCCCTTGATGGGTCCGTAGATATCCAAAACCTTTATCGGATGGCCATATGTATGCCCTATTACACTTGTACATATCCATGTCTCTCAAAATTTTTCTACTCTTTCTCTCAAAAATATTCTGTGCCTTATTGTCAGCTATGGAGAATTGTTTTTTAAAAAGATCTTTCCATAAATCAAACTCGGTATGTCTAATAATAGTATCGTTCATACATTCTATTTCATTAGCTAATAGTAACAGTTTCTCATCTTGATGTTTTATTAATAATTTTATGTAAGTAAAACCAAAATTATCAAACATACCATTAAATTCTTTGACAGTATCATCCTTATACACAATACCTAAAGGTAATTTGAAAAATCTAAGGCCTTTCGGTACTATGTTTAGTTTTAAACAATTGGATAAATAGCTACTGTCAATTTTTGTATTTTTATATGATACTAGTTTCCTACCAAAGTCATAAATCAAGTCCTTTAAAGAATTATAGACACATTCCTTATTCTTAGGATACTCATTATAACTTTTAACAGAAAAATTGTATGCATCATGGTTTTCGTTTAAAAAATGTTCCATTAAATCATTTTCAATAACAGTTTTTTTTTTAAATTTTTTTTTTTTTTTTTTAAAAACTTGATTATGTGCAACACTATATTCATAGTCAGTTCCTTCACATCGTGCGACAGTCTTATGTCCCTTATTTGGACTAGAAACATTGTATAGTACAGTACCTTTTGTGCCTGTACAAGGCTTATGTTTGTTGTTCCCATATTTTTTCATGGGTAGCTTTCCCTTAGGGCGTGCGCCTGTCCTTTCTGCATCTTGGCGCGCCTTATTGAAACTAAAGTCAAACGTGAAATCCTGTGCTGGCGATATGCACAACTGATCATTAAACAAAAAATGTTCTTCCCCTTGTGTAGTAGATCCAAAACAATCTTGAAGTTCATCTCATTGTTCTTTGGGGTGGTCAATCGCAGTATTATGGACATGAGCTGCGTCCTCTGTTCCCTGCAGCACTGCTGGAAAGCCGCAGTCCGGCGTTTGGTGTACTTCCGGTAAGCGTAGCCCTTCTATGTTGTTAGACGCTTGTGGGAAAGCGTCAGTAACCTCACCCGCTGTACACACGGGCATAGATTTACGGTGTTCTAACTGCTCGTCATTTTTGGAAATAAGATTTGAAACTAGACTTAATAGTCTGTGTAGTTCTTGTTGTAGAGCTGAAACGTCAGCTCTCAAGGCAGCAACCTCATCCCTAGACCATGAAGCTCCATGCGTATCTTTGGACTCTGACATCTTAACACAACAACTCTAACAAGTACAAAGAACCGCCAACTAAGAAAGTAGTGAGATGTAGATCCTCAGATATCAAGCTCGTACACGGGATGATGTAAAAAAAGTTTAATCCACAACACGATAGTACATACAGGTTTAGCGCTTTCAACTGGACAATCCAGTCTTCATCAGAACAGTGTATTCAAACATTATTCAAGTTTATATAGTCTCCTAACTAGTTCACTTTGAAAAAGACCGCCAAAATCATTAAAGCTATACTAACCAATTTCATTTCAACACGTACATCTCCTAACCATGTATATAGAATCATAATCTATAAATAAAGTACAAAGTAAAAATAAATGTTCCTATTACCAGAAGTTGTAACTCTAATGAAAACCTATATAAACAAAGTTATATTATAATAATGTGTATTGTAATGTAACAAATAATTTACATATATCTAATCAAGTGGTTAGCAATTAAGGACAATCTCTCCAAAAATGAAAGGGAGTGTTTGAATCAAGTTATGTGCAATAAAGATGTGCGGATCATGAAGCCCGATAAGGGGGGAGGGGTAGTCATTTACTACACCAATGAATATAATTCTAGTATCTACAACCTCCTCCATGGATCGGGAAACTATGAAAGTGTCTCTATTAATCAAATTAATATAGGGCACAAGAGGATTGATCTTACCATAGAAGAATATCTTATTGACAACAGGATATCCAATGACACCTACATGTATTTGAAAATAGATTATCCTGTTTTAGCCAAAATTGTAGGAATTCCTAAGATACACAAATCAATCGATAATCCACCTTTCAGACCTATTGTGTCCAGATCTAAGTCTAAAACTTTTAATATAGGCAGATTAATAGATAGATGGCTTAAACACATCTATAAGGACATTCCACACATCATGAAAGACTCCTGGAATTTTTTGGGTAAACTTACCAAGGATAAATGGAATTCTAACACAATTTTTCTTACTATTGATGTCGTGGATCTATTTTCCAGTATCCCGAAGGACATAGGCCTGGAATTTTTTGCCAATAGTCTCAGAAAACATTCAGGATATGACTGGGATAAAATATGTCTAATATGTGATATGATGGCATTAGTGCTGGATCACAATTACATTACATTTCAAGGAGAGTATTTCAGACAAACTAAAGGTGTTGCTATGGGAGCTTCATGTGCTCCCATATTCGCTAATTTAGTGATGTTGGAATGGGAGTCTGAGTTCCTATTTAAAAGTGAATTCTATTCTGATATTACGATTTATGCCAGGTATTTGGATGATATCTTTATTTTATGGAAGGCATCTACGGATAGAATACAGCAATTTATGGACTTTATTAATGGAACCATGGAATTTTTGAAATTCACTTATAATTTTAGTTATGAAGAACTACCTTACTTAGACATATTAGTGGGACACGATGATACAGGCTTCATTTCTAAGGTATACAGGAAACCTACCTTCTCTAATGATTACATACACTATACCAGTAATCACCCACCACATGTTTTTAAAAACGTGGTAAAGGGACAATGCATTAGAGCAGCTAGGATGTCCTCTACGGAGGCATTTATGAAGGTAGAACTGGAATTTTTAAAAAATGTATTCCTCAATCGTGGATATCCAGTAAACATGCTAAATGATACATCTCAATATGTACAAAGTGAATGGGGGAAGAAGTACATACCATTATTAGGTAATTATGATGCCAATACTGTGTGTATGGACAAGGATGTTAATAACAACAATCATTATTGTAATGAACAGTATGGACGAATGTGCGTATTGACATACACACCTTATACTCATGCCATTAGGGACATTTTGCTTAGACATTGGGACATTATCACTACACAAAATTTAGGGGCATATGTAGGAACCACCCCCAAATGTGTATACAAGAAAGCTCCCAATTTAAAAAGAATGTTAGAGAGAGCTAGTAACACCACTGAAGGAATTGATAGATATAAAGGCACCAAGAAATGCGGCAGATGCAACCAGTGTAAATATATTAATGAGGCCAAGAATATACAATTAGATGATATTAATCACACCAATATTAGGTTTATGACAGGCAGTTGTAATACCAAACAGGTGGTGTACTTGGCAACATGCACGTGCTGTACGGCCTACTATATTGGCAAAACTGAACGACAACTAAAAAAAACGAATATATGAACACATGTATAGAATACAAAAATGTGATACTAAAAATGCCCTTTACAGACATATTTTAGATAGAGGGGAAGAACATGGTTTTCAATTTGCCATTATTGATCAAGTGAAGTGTATACCTTATGGAGGAAATTGGAAATTGATATTGGCATCACACGAAAGTAGGTGGCAGATATTTACTGACGCCACTAGAGTGCCAGGCCTTAATGATTTTGTCAGCATCAAACCGTTTTTAGCTCTTTCTTAACTAATATAACAGTAAAAGCAAACATAATATTCATGAAATTGCTAGAGATATTTTTACAAACATAAGGAATTATTGCTATGTATTTATGCTTGTTTTCTATAGTATTGTATTATTATATGGAATATTTATTTTATAATATACTATTTAGAACATATTCACTATTAGAACACATTTATATCCTTGTGATACAATTTTAAATATCAACTTTTTTGTATATATTGCTTATGCATAATCCACATCGTGTGTTTTAGACAGTTCTGTATACTTTACAGGATTAATTTGATTAATTTACTTTTTTACATCATTAGTACAAATGATTTGTCTGAATCAATACTTGATTAGATATATGTAAATTATTTGTTACATTACAATACACATTATTATAATATAACTTTGTTTATGTAGGTTTTCATTAGAGTTACAACTTCTGGTAATAGGAACATTTATTTTTACTTTGTACTTTATTTATAGATTATGATTCTATATACATGGTTAGGAGATGTACGTGTTGAAATGAAATTGGTTAGTATAGCTTTAATGATTTTGGTGGTCTTTTTCAAAGTGAACTAGTTAGGAGACTATATAAACTTGAATAATGTTTGAATACACTGTTCTGATGAAGACTGGATTGTCCAGTTGAAAGCGCTAAACCTGTAAGCCAATTGTTAAAGCTGATCATTTTGTCTTTGTACTGTGGCATCATTCTTGGTGAGGGTAAGATGCTGCTCAGGGTCAGGGTCATACCTGGGCTACATAATTAGGGAGCTCCTCTATGTCTCTTTTCATGTAGTCCAGGGAGGTACGTCTCAGGTCATTCACACCGGCATAGACAATGACTGAGTCATATTTGTACTTGCTGTGGAGTGACCTGAGTGCTTGTGTTATGTGGCGGATTCTAGCTCCCGACAGGCAGCTTACTGTGACCCCCTCCTTGTTCAGTCTGGTGAGCGGGACGTCAGTGTGCCTGACTATGGAGTCACCTATTACAAGTATGTCTGGCATGTTGTTTGGCCTTAAGGGCTGTGACTGTTTAGCACACTGACTTTGTGAACTATGTGTTGCATGTGCTATGTCTTGAGGTAGTGGTCGCTTGGGTGTCTGCTTTGGAGGCCTCTGTTGTTTTGGTAGATTTTTAATCCGTGCCTCCGAGTATGTTTTTGTGTGTTTATGTGTTTGGTTTGCAGTTGTGATAGTTCTATGTGAGACTGGGTTTGTGGTGTGCGTGGTTACCTTCTCTTCCTGACTGGTTTTGCCAGTACTGAGTTGAGAGAGCTCAGCCTCCAGTTTGGCTATATAGTTGCATCTCTCACATATATTTGTATTTGTTGGGAGGAGGAGAGGGTTGTCTGTGTACATGAGGCAGTTGTAACATTGCCTCAAGATTCCCAGATTCACCAGCTGAACTGGAGAGGACGCCAGCAACCGACCCTTCGACATGCTAGAATAGTGTATAGGATTGCTGTGTAACTGAGTCAAAAAGGACCTATAGGGAAATGGGTACTCAAGGGGATTTAGGTGAATGAAGTACTTTCTTTTTGTTTAAGAGAGCTTTACCTGTATAAAAATGCTTTAGGAGCAAGTGCTGGGCTTTTCATATAGAGAATAGACTGTTTAGATTGCAAGTACAGCAGTTCTAAGGGAAAAATTGAAGAGCAGACTTTGCGGAGCCAGAAAAAGTTTAAACTTGATTAACCGGCGCTGCCCGATGCTGCTCTATAAGCAACTTTGCACAAATTCGCGCTAAAGTGGGCTTTATAGCAGGGGGTTGAAAAGAGCTAGGAAATGGCCCAAAACGGCCAATAAACTACAAGTTGCTGGGCTGGAACCACTCCTTTAGGGACAAATAGGCTGCTCAGTGCTCCCCACTCCCACTGGTGAACAAAGAAGCTTCCTCTTATCCAAATAAGGATATGGACAACACAGGAACTATGACACAGCCCAGGGATCAGCAAAATCTGAATACTGGACTATTCTAGTTCAGTAAAGGCGGGAAAACAAGGATATTTTTTTGTTTTTTTGTTTCAAACAGACAAAAAGATACAGTAACAAACAGTAAATGCTTTAAATCAGCTAGTGTACTTGAGTGTGTTAGCCTAACAGTTAAATTAAGCAAAAAACAAACTTTTTAAAGTGCAAACAGTTCAGAAGCAAACACAAATACAATAGATCAACTTGCAGAGCTAGTTTAGCAATATGAAAATGCTTTTAGGCGAAATACAGTCAAAATACAGCAGTCAAAAAAGAAAGCCAGAAAAATACTTACAAATCAAAGGAAAGTCACTCTTTCACTCTCTGCTGCTTGTAGAACTCTGCAGGACACCACGAGGAGCTGTGCTGAGTTGTATACAAGCACAAAAGCACGCTAAAGCGGGCTTTATAGCAGGGGGTTGAAAAGAGCTAGGAAATGGCCCAAAACGGCCAATAAATTACAAGTTGCTGGGCTGGAACCACTCCTTTAGGGACAAATAGGCTACTCAGTGCTCCCCACTCCCACTGGTGAACAAAGAAGCTTCTTATCCGAATAAGGATATGGACAACACAGGAACTATGACACAGCCAGAGATCAGCAAAGTCTGAAGACTGGACTATTCTAATTCAGTAAAGGTGGGAAAACAAGGATATTTTTTTGTTTTTTTTTTTGTTTCAAACAGACAAAAAGATACAGTAACAAACAGTAAATGCTTTAAATCGGCTAGCGCACTTGAGTGTGTTAGCCTAACAGTTAAATTAAGCAAAAAACAAACTTTTTAAAGTGCAAACAGTTCAGAAGCAAACACAAATACAGTAGATCAACTTGCAGAGCTAGTTTAGTAATATGAAAATGCTTTTAGGCGAAATACAGTCGAAATACAGCAGTCAAAAAAGAAAGCCAGAAAAATACTTATAAATCAAAGGAAAGTCACTCTTTCACTCTCTGCTGCTTGTAGAACTCTGCAGGACACCACGAGGAGCTGTGCTGAGTCGTATACGTCAAACCCAGAGCTGTTGGACATGCTCCACTTAAGGAAATCCCAATCCCTCTGAGCTACATGCTCTAGGGACCAAAACCTTGTCACCACAATAAACAGAACATGCTGGAGGGATAGATTCCTGTCACAAAGACTTCCCATACTCTGGAACAAACTACCTATCTATATCAAACAAAGCTCCTCATTAGCACTCTTCAAGAAAAATCTTGATGATTGGTTGAGAGATAGGAAATTCACCCTGGGGGATTACTTCTGTGGCTCTGCTTGACAGGGGCACATGAAAATAATTTTCTTGGGTTGCAAAAGCCGGGGTACCATTTGGCTATGCTTATATAGGCCCTAGGGCCATTAGCCTAGTACCTACGTATGAACCTATGAACCTTGGATCCCGGGAACTACTGCCCCATCAGTTTGATGAGCCTGATCTGCAAGGCCATGGATCATATTATCATGGAACTTACAAACAAAAACATTGGCAACCTTCAAACACTGGATCCCATGCAGTCTGGGTCCGTGAAGGGCCAATCTTGTCTCCTGAACCTGACTGACTACTTCAAATCAGTCTCTGGTGCCATGGACAAGGGTAAGGTGGTCCACACCGCCTATCTGGACTTCGCCAAAGCCTTTGACACCATCCCCCCTCTGGAATCATAGATAAACTTGCTAAGCTGGGCATTAATCCCTACGTCACTCGATGGGTTGCCAACTGGCTTACTGACAGAACCCACACTGTAAATGTAGCTGACTTCAAATCCAGCTCCAGACAAGTGACATGTAGAATACCCCAGGGTTCAGTCCTGGGACCACTCTTGTTTGGCATCTACTTCTATGAAGTACAGGCCAACACTAAGGGACTCTGGATAACCAAGTTTGCAGATGACTGCAAACTGGGAGCCATTATTGAATCCTCAAATGATGTGGATATTCTACAAAAGGGCCTTACAGAAACAGATGCTTGGTGCCAGAGCCATGGGCTCAAGCTCAATGCCAAGAAATGTATAGTTATCCCATTTGGGAAAAAACATGTACCCATGAATTACCACATAGGTGGCAGTACACTAAACACCGAAAGTGTGATAAGAAACTTAGGGACACAGGTGGACAGTGGTCTCACCTTTGATAACCACATCGCCACAACGGTCAGGAAATCCTTCTATGTGGCACACCTCATCACTAAGGGCTTTTCATCCAGAAAAAAGGAGGTCATTGCCCTACTGTACTCATCCCTCATGAGACCCATCATAGAATACAACGCCCCATTTGGTATGTACCTCTCAAAACATCTGCAACAACTGGAAAGGCTGCAGAAATACCTCACTAAAAGAATCACAGGCCTAAAGCAGATGCCCTATGCTGACAGTCTAAAAAAACTCCACCTATAATCTGTCACATATCTATACTTTGCTTAACATACAAGGCCATGTCAAACCCAGAGCTGTTGGACATGCTACAGTTAAAGAAATCCCAATCCCTCAGAGCCACACGCTCCAGGGATCTAAACCTTATCATCACAATGAACAAAACATGCTGGAGGGATAGGTTCCTGACCCAGAGACTCCCCAGACTCTGGAATAGACTGCCCATACATATCAAGCAGAGCACCTCTTTGGCCCTCTTCAAAAGGAACTTTGATGATTGGATGGTAGATAAGAAATTCACCCCGAGGATCACATCAGTCGCCCTGCTAGATAGGGGTCCAGGAAAGTAAATTATGTGAGAAGAAATAGCCAGGGAATTGTTATGGCTAGGCTTGTATAGGCCCTAGGGCCGATAGCCTAGTACCAACCTATGAACCTATAAACTGCTACAGTCATCCCTCTCCACAAACGAGGAGTGACTACAGACCCTGGGAACTATCGCCCCATTAATCTGATGAGTCTGATATGCAAAGCTATGGAACGCATCATTATGGACCTAATAAACAAGGGTATAGGGAATCTCCAAACTCTGGATCCCACACAGTTTGGTTTTGTGAAGGGTAGATTATGCCTGCTCAAGTTGGTTGACTTCTTCGAGTCAGGCACCAGAGCTGTGGATGAAGGCAAGGTGGTTCATACAGCCTACCTTGATCTGGCCAAGGCCTTTGATACCATTCCCCACTCAGGAATCATAGAAAAACTCACTAAGGTAGGCATCAACTCCTATATCACCAGGTGGGTTGCAAACTAGCTCACAGATAGAACCCACAGTGTGAAAGTAGCTGACTCCAAGTCAGACTGCCGACCAGTCACAAATGGAGTCCCACAAGGTTTGGTCCTGGGTCCTCTCTTGTTTCGTATCTACTTCTCTGAAGTTCACAGACGATTGCAAGTTGGGAGCTATTATTAACTCCTCAAGTGATGCTGACATCCTACAGAAAGGCCTTACTGAGACCAACGACTGGTGTAGGAACCATGGCCTTAAGCTCAATGCCAAAAAATGTGTCATCACACCCTTTGGGAAAAACCCAGTTCCCATGAATTACCACATTGATGGTAGTCCACTGAACACAGAAGGTGTTATGAGAGATCTGGGAACACAGGTTGACAGCAACCTCTCTTCTGACCACCACATTTCCACTGTGGTTAGAAAGTCCTTCTATGTGGCACATCTCATTACTAAGAGTTTTGCAGCCAGGAAGAAAGAGGTCATTGTCCCCCTCTACTTTCCCTCATTAGGCCAATCATCGAGAACAATGCCCATTTGGCATGCACCTCACTAGACACCTGCAACAATTGGAGAGGCTGCAAAAGTACCTCACAAAGAGGATCCTAGGACTTAAACACTTGTCCTATATGGACAGACTCAAAAAACTCCAACTATTCTCTGTCTCATATCACCTACTTAGAGGTAATCTCTGCTTGACTTACAAAGCTATGTCTGACCCACCTCTGTTCGAAATGCTACATCTAAAGAAATCCCAATCCCTCTGCACCACACACTCTAGGGACTTCAACCTCATTACCACAATCAACAGAACGTATTGGAGGGACAGGTTCATAACCCAGAGAGTGCTCATGCTATGGAATAGACGTCCCATAAGCAAACCACCTCGCTGACCCTCTTCAAGAGAAATCTTGATGAGTGGATGGAAAATAGAAAATTCACCCGGGGGATAACTCCAGTGACTCTACTTGACAGAGGCAGTGGGAATTAAGGTCAGGTGGCACAATGCCAAGGTAATCCTATGGGCTAGGCTTGTAAAGGCTCCAGGGCCATTAGTCTAGAACACACTTATAAACACAGAAAACATGCTTAACAGACAGAAGTAAAAGAAACAGTAAGAAGTTTAAATATACAAGACATGAAATGGGATGAAGTAATGGCCAGAGAAACTGAAAGAGACCAATAACTTACCTTCCGGCGACATATAAACTCTACACTGGAACTAATGCCGACAGAGTTTATAATCATTTAGAAGAAAACTCATTCATGGCAATAGAACAAAAGGGTAATAAAGGAAAGTCATATGGAACAAAGGATCATTTGTTCTTAAAGTCATACTGGAAAACTGGAAAATGGGGAAGAATCTAAGCATGGCATGGATAGACTACAAAAAAATTTGACAGTATCCCACATTCATGGATAAAAGAGTGCTTAAAAATGTATAAGATACACCCTACACTGATGGATTACATTACAGCAACCATGAAACAGTGGCAAACTACTTTGCAGTTAAGCCTTGATAAAGGACAAATTATTAGCCCAGAGAAAAAAATTCAAAGGGGGATATTCCAGGATGACTCTGTCATCTTTGCTCTTTTGTCTTGCCCTTAATCCATTAAACTGTCTAATTAACAGATTAGGTCATAGCTATAATTTGGCTCACAGAAAACAACAAAGTGTAAAGACTTCTCATCTTCTTTTTGTAGATGATTTACAACTGCACAGTTCATCTGGTAAATAGCTGAAAGCACAACTGAGAGTGGTCAAAACTTTCTCAGATGATATACGAATGTCATTTGGTCGTGATAAATGTACAAAAGTAACATTTAAAACAGGACAGCTGCAGTACAAAGAAAATATAAGTCTGGGGCAGGAATGTGATATAAAGAAATTCGAGCAGGAGGGAGTGTATAAATATTTGGGAATTGAGAAAGGATCAACATTAAAACATGAACAAATATAAACAAAACTCAGTAAGGAATATTTTAGAAGACTAAAATAAGTATTGAAAACAGCCCTAACCTTTAGGAACAAAGTGAAAGCTATAAACCAATTTGCTATTCCTGTTCTAAGTTACAGTATTGGGGTGATTGACTGGCCCCAAAGGTATTGGGTCAATTGTACAGGAAAACGAGAAAAATGCTTCATGCTTCTCAGCTGATTTATAAAAATCAGTGTATACCAAGATGTTGTTGAATCACAGCAAGAGGTTCTCCCATTCGATTCTCGGATGGGTTGGGAGTGCCTTCTGTGTGGAGTCTGCATGTCCTCCCTGCGGTCGAGTGGGCATTCGAAAGACATGCGTTGAATGGGCGTGCCTTCGTTGAAGGTTGGGTGTCGGGCTGGCAATTCGACACCATAAAAACCAACTGCCAATCATTAGCGGACCGGAGTTCCGCTGTGGCGACCCCTAACCGGGAAAAGCCAAAAGACAAACAACAACAACAAGTGTATACCAAGATTATATATTCCTCGTTCTGAAGGGCCTCCTCAAAATAGATTACATGTATAGATCTGCAATTGTACGACTGCATGCATATCTGCTGACCTCATCAGATCCAAACATAGTGAAAGTTTTGAAACATGAAGAGAACAAGTCTAAGATGATTTCTCTGCTTAGTTTAGCAGAAACATATCAATGTTAAGTGGGTAAGGAAAGCAAACCAGAAGTAGACAACAATCAGGCAGTAACAGAATGTGACAAAAAAGCAAAAGCGAGACTATAAGGAGAAGGATCAGATAAGAAGGCAATAAATGTGGAAAAGGCATAAATATAGTTCAAAGTACAGAAAACGTATGGAACAACTTCATGTCAGTCAGGATCTGATACAGGAATGGTTAAGGACAGGTGAATTTAAACCAAAATATGAAAGGTTAATATTGATGGGCCAGGATAGTTTACAAAATCCATTCAGCATGTGGGAGAAACAGACAAATGCAGGTTTTGTAGAACAGAACTGGAAACAGTTGCACATCTTGTTGCTGGGTATAATACACTAATGGCAGAGGGCCTGTATACTGAAAGGCATAATACTGTGGCAAGACTGTTGCAGTGGGGATTGTGCAAACTCTACAATATTGAAGTATATGAGAAGCATTAGAAAATTTAGCCACAAAGCATTATAGAGAATGATGAAGTTTGTATCATATGGGATCACCCATTACAAACAGTTCAAAAAATATCTCAGGCACACAACAGTCTTTAAAATAGCTGAGTTGACTCTGATGATGCCCTTATGAAAAGGGAGAAAGCGCTTAGTTACTTTTGTCATTTTTGCTATTTTTAATAAAAACGCTGGTTGACGACCTATGGTATTGGTTGCTGCTTACTTTTGATGAAGAACGACAGAGGGTAGCAGTACGTTACTTGGTCTATTTTAAAGTTCAAAAAATATATGTGAGAAATCCAGATACTGCAGTCCATGAAATAAAAGACAAAATTAGCATTCATAATTGACACTGCTACACCCAGCGATTAGTGTTTTCCGTACAGAGACACAAATTCATAAAATACCAAGATATGCAGGCAGAAATATGGGCAGTTTAGAAGATGGATAACCAGGCAGTTCCAATAGTAGTAGGAACAATGTCTCATAAAAAAGAACTTACAGCCATATTTAGATATGCTACTGATATATGTAACTCCATACGAATTGCAGAAGGCGTCATTACTGGGCACATTGCTGGTGCTGTGAAGAGCATTTTGGTTAACATCAAAGACTGAAACAATACTAATTTAAAGAACTTTAATCATAATTTGACTTAGGAATGGGTCCATTCCTGTCATGGTATTAGAAACCCAAAAGACTTGGAGAAATTAAACTGAATAAGGTTACAAACATGCATCAAAACTGAGTTATATAAAAGGTGACTGTGAGTATACCTTCTGCGTTAAACAATATGACAGAGTTTGTTACAATACCTATCATCAGTGTAGATTTATGACTAAAGTCCTAGTTACTGTATATATGCAATTATATGGGGAGAAAGAGTAGGATGTGTGTGATATTGTTATATGTGGGATATCATTGTGTGAGATATCATTGAGAGTGCAAGTGAACTGAGAACAGTTATCTTTCATAATTAGGAATGTAAAGTCAAGCACTGTAGGGATAGAAATGATTTTTTATAATTAGGAAGAGATTACAGTATTTATTATAAGAGGAGAAAAAATTAGGGAATCTGTAAGTTGTCATGTACCAGTACTACAGAAACAAACATTTCACCTGCTAGATCACTGATTTGTTTTCTATTTTTTTAATGAAAGTTTTGGTGAAGCTCAGCTAACTATCATGTTTACATGTTCATTAGCTCTGTCTTCAGCTATCTAATCATACCTCTCCCCTTTCTTTACTGTAGTTATTGGATCTCTTGAAAAGTAATAACCACATATGTTATTTTTCCCTTTTATACACTGCACCCTGAATTAATTAGGATATGGCCTATTGACTATGTTTTAATAAAGAGATGGCTTTGAGATGAAGTTGTTAAAAGTGCTTCAAGTAGCTGGTGTACAGTTTTTTATTTAAATCCTACCCAGAATAAATATACCAGACTTTAGCAATAGGTTCCTTTTCCATCTGGAAACAATCTTTTATCTTCATTGGTTGGTGATCTAGTGATATAATCTATCACTTTGTGTCACCTAGTGTTTGACTTAGAATTGTTCCCAGGCCTGTCAGACTTACATCGGTATCTATGAATTTTCACACTTTATATAGTATTATATCACAATGTACGAATGCATACTCTGGGCAGCTGATGAAATACTTTTCGTTTTATATATGCCCTTTCAAAATGATTATTTTTTTTTCACATTAACACTTTCAAATATGTAGTAACTGCACTGAAATGCTTTATAAACCACATAGTCACTTTATCTACTGTGTTTCTATTATTTAACCTAAACAAATCAATAAAGCATATGGTCTTAACAGAGAAATCCTTAAGGAACCCTGAGCTATAATTTGGCACAGTTATAAATTCTCTCACTTCTTTTTACATTGCCCGGTGAGGCTATGTCATGCTTTAGCCTTGTTAGAATCAAATGATATTCCCTTTACTAGAAATATGCATAACTTTGTCAAATACAAATTTTCCTGTGTTTACTACTAGTCTATATTCCTTAAGCTTATCAAATAGTTTTTCTTTAAAAAGACTTGTCATGATCATTTTTTTGTTTTGCAATATATATAAAGATACCATCACTGCAGATTTTTACAAATTTACATTCTTCGGATAATTTCTTTAATGACATAAAGAAATACTTTTGATGTTAAACTTACCCAAAAAATATTTTTTATATCTCACAAGAACTAAATGAGTTATAATGCATTAATTCTTGCACTATCCAAATATAATTTCAAATGATAATCTAACTTCATACCAAGTTTGTTAAAACATGATCACAATTTAAGTCACAATAATGTCATATTTGATTAGTGTTTAATGTCTTTCTCGTTGTGTTAGTGCATTTGACACTCACATATCTATGCACATTCTCATTTTATTGAAATTTCCTCAGCTTACGTGGAGTAACAGCTGGTCAGACCCATGATACCAGCCATTACTTAATCAGTACTGCTTACATTGCCTAAGTTTTTCCAGTTTTTTTTTCCTTAACCTTCTGTCTTAAATGACATGATATTAGTCTGCAGATTTCAGCTACTGGTTGAACATTAGAAGGTGTGTGTAGTTGTACCTGACAGCCATTTATTGTTTTCCTGTTTTATTGACTATTTCACTGTATTAATTTCATAAGTTGCTTAGTCTTGCACGATGGAGAATGGGTCTTCTTACAGAATTAAATATATCCATTAGTTCAAAAGATCTTGCAGTTAGATTATTTTTAGAAAATATCTCATACTATCTAAAAACAAGAAGCTGACTTGTTTTTTTTTCTTATTAATTATTATATCTGCCTTAAAACAGCCTCTAAGAGATTGACTGAATCACTGAATTGTATGTAGATATTTTTTGCACTTGGTTAATATACCTCTGGTCAAATTTTTTTTTATTTTTATTTTTAAATATGTCGTTCGTGATTATATTAACTGAGGTACTAGATTCAATTACTTTTTTAACATACATGTCCCAAATACAGGTAACTAATTCCAAATTACTGTCACCTTCATAAACTGCATTTTGCTATTATTTCTTTAGTTTCACTATAAGTTATTTCTGAAATCCTTTGTACATGCTTTCTGTAACTTGGCTTTTTACATTTTAAGACATACTTTATGTCTTTCTTTTTTATTATTTCATATAGCTTGGCATCACCATCTGAATTTTTGTACAATCTCTCAAAATTATCATTTCCTCCTGATTAAATATGTTCCATTTGGAAGGACACTGACCAGTGTATGGGTAGGACCCTCCACAAGAGCTATAAAACAAGCAGCACATTTGTTTCAATACTATAACATTGATATTCTTAGCTTTGGATTAATTTGGGTTCTTCTGAATACTTTGTTCAGATTCTGGCAAAAATTTCTTGCATTTTACTGTATTATTTTTTTAACAAGAAACATCTTTATTAAATTATCACTTATGACACAGGAAATTAAATCATCACTTATTACATAGGCAATTATACATTTATAAAAATGAAAACAAACCATATTGACGTGGCTAAATACCTCATATAAGGTTATTATACATCACAAACCATACTGACATAATTCTAGTTACAAACATTTTAATCACTTATAATCTGCCCAGTCATTGTCAGTCAAACATTACATAGCTCATTCAAATCCTGCCTTCATTTAAACCTCATTCCTCCCCTGTACATATTGTTCACACAATTCCCATTTTTTTCAGTGTAATTTGCTCCTACACTTTTCTAAATATCCCAATTCCAGTTATTTTATCTCTGGTACTGTATTCACTACTTCTAGCACACTTGGTTTAAACTTTGATTTCCATTTTGTAGTAATTTCTTTTTTGGCAGCCACCATTATTAGACTCAGCAAGGCCTTACTATGCCTAGGTAAATCCAATACTGTATCATACCTGAGAAAAATCATTTCCCTATATAACACCAATTTGCTCACCCAGATCTCTGACTGGTTGCACACTATGTTCCTATCCTATAGTTCAGAAATTTCTAAACATCTTGGAAAGTTTAGGTTGTCTAATGAAAAAAGTAGATTCTGAACAACTGGAATTGGGATATTTAGCATCCAGGAAACCACAGTTTTTGGCAAGTGCTTTTAATTTTGTGTCATACGTATCTCTTGCCTTCTTTTTCTCCTTGTACAAAAGTTCTGAATTTAAAAATAAAAAACTTGAGCATTCTTCTACTCCAAATCTAAGGAGACTGATGGTTGGAGATTCAATTTACTGATATGAATCCAATTTAGTATACTCACTCTTCAGCCATATTAAGCAATGCAGTTTTTAATCTTGTATTAGTTACTATATTTAGAGTGATGAGATGTTTAATGAACCTTGTCTTCCTGGTGTTTATTTTTAAGAGGATCCAAGCAATGCATATCACAAATCTCTGTCAAAAACAGCAAGGATTTTTATATGAAAAGAGTAACTGCGAACTGAACTGTTTTTCACTTTTTGTACTCTGTGGTTACAGAATCTATATTTCATGATATATAGCGCGAACCACTTAAATTAAAAAAAACAATGTATCAATAAGGCTAAATACCTTATATGAGATCATTATTAGCCTCGCTCCTTAAAAGCATAGATTTACAAACATAGTCTACATACCATGTTAGCTTAACCCTGAATAAGTATAATGAATCTGCCTGTCAAACCTCTAATGGGAGTCTATTCTAGGTCATACAGCTTATACTAACAAATCCTTCCAAGCCTACCATGTCTTTTATTTAAGACAAACAAAATGTCAGTATTCCTAATGTGTAAGAAATGATGCAGTACTTGAATACCCAACACTGACTAAAATTCTTGATTTACTTATGTGCCCATACCAGCTCACCCCTGAGAAAGCTGTATGTGACACTATCATACTTCTCAACCTCTTAGAGCAAGAAATCTGGACAAAGCCACAAATAAAAGTGGGACAGTGGCCACAAAAATAGGGACAATTTTTAAATTTTGCTCTTAAAAACTTAGAAAGTTGACAGAATAACAGGTTTGCATTAGCATGGATTTTCTGAAGGATATGAAGTCTGAAACTCAAATGCCTGTCATTATTTTCTAAATTTATTCTGTAATGATTTACCATTAATTTTCCAGAAAAACACAAATACAGTATATCAAAAATGGACCAAAAATACGAGGCCAAAATCTGTACATTCTGCAAAAATCCATACAGTTGAGAGGTATGCACACTATGTAGCTTTAGTTATTAAAAATGTATCTTATAATTAAGCCCTTTTACTACTGCAATATATTTAGTGGAGAAAAGATGTGGTTGTTCCAATATACTTATATCTCTTCTTAAGTATCATTAGTCTGAATAGTGAGTGCAACAGTGTCATTAACACTGCTATACTTCTTAACTTAACTGCACAAAAGATTTGCTTGATCTTGCAAAAACACTTTCTCACTACCTAATTAATGTGATGACAAAAGTCAAAACTGCTTTGTATCATAATGCCCAAATCTGAGAAAAAATAGACTCACTGATATAATATCATTGTCCACTATTGTGTTTATTGTTGAGCTCATATGCATACGTTTACATTTTGTACAGTTAAATGAAAATCCATCACTATTCGACAACTTGTTAATGTATCACCCGTAATAATAAGACTAACAGCATCGTCTGCATAGTTAAATATCCAACATCTAGCTCAGCTAGCAGGCATAGGAGACAAGAATGTAGTAAAAGAATGACCCCAAACTCCACCCAGTGGTACTCCACATGTGACATAACTTAATCTAACACCCTTAATCAACTCCAAAGAGGTTCAGTCATGAAGCCAGTGGGGTATCCAGTCTATAACATATTGAATAATATGCCAGTTCTTGCATACCCTTATTATGAACAGAATCAAAACACTTTAGCAAACTCTAAAAATAATATCAAGAGGAATGCTGCTATCCAATGCTGTAACAATGTCAAAGTAAAAAGACAATTCATTATGCATGTTATCCCAGGGGTGAACCTATG
>NC_056747.1:1254141092-1254188592 GCF_019279795.1 Protopterus annectens
TACCTTAGACATTTACCCAGTAACTGTACAGAAATGATTTCAGCAGAAGAGCTGTACGATACCAACACTGACCTTCACTTCTGTTTTATGTAATAAACTATTGCAAAATTGACATCCATGAAGTATTATAAAACTGCGCTGTTTTATCACTTTTTTAGTACATTTATTTCTCAAAGAGACTTCATTAGCCTAAAGCAAAATCAAACAGCGTTAAATAACCAGTCAGTAAAGCACAACTCATCAGATATTGAATGTTTTAATTATTTTCTCTTTAAATAAATTTTAAAATGTTAATAGCCATTCAAACCTGGGTAGCTGCATGCAACTGAAATCAAGGATTATAAAAATGCTTTGACTAAACATGCTGAAATATGCAACAAAAGCTAAAGTTATGTTTTCCTTGTTATAGATGCTGTCATACTGAGGCATCGTTATTAGTGAAGGTAGAATGCTTTTCAAAGCTAGGTGCATGCCTGCCTCAGACACATATTCTGAGAGCTCTGTCATGTCTCTCTTCATATAGTCCAGCGAGGTACATTTCAAGTCATTTACACCCAAATGAACAATAGCTGTGTCACATGTGTACTTGTGGTGCAGAGACATGACTGCATGTGTGGCACCTGTCAGACACCTGACTGTGACACTGTCCATGCATGACCTGGTGAATGGTGCATCAATGTGTCTCAGTATGGACTCACCTATGACTAGCAGCTTAGATTGTGTTGAGGTTTGCCATATGGGCTTTTGAATTAAGTTAGTGTGACTCTTAGATGAATGTTTCATGATGGATGCTGCTTCTGTTTCGTGTTTGTGAGGTTGTTGAGGGTAATTGTTTCTTAGGTTGAGTCTTTTTCCATTTGTTATTCAAAATGAACTAACAAGAAAGTCTGACTAATGACTGGCTGTTTTTTTATTATCCATAGTACTGCACTGTTCCATCAAGCAGATGTCTGTGTCTGAATAAACTTTGATGACAAAAGCTTACACAAATCAATCTCATGTGGATTCTACTGAATTTAGCGTGTGCTGTCTATTTTTCTACTCTGATATAACTGGTGGTGCTCAAAGAATTTCTTTCACAGCATGCCCTGATAACTATCAATGTCCACAGAGCCTGCTTACACTATGGCCTGATATGTTGTCTAAAGACCCTCCGAAGCACCATGACTTCCAAATCCTTACTGTAGGTTGTACCATGCCCTAATGAGCCATTCGTTATACAATTTTAATGATATGCAGTTTCTGCTTTGTTTCTTAATTGCTTTCAATAGTATATGAGCAACCCTATCCAAAATGAAAGCTGATTTTAGTTTTTGACCATAATCCTATACTTTACCAAGCCTTTTCCCATGCAACCACACAAATAAAATATTCTTTATATAATTTTCTTTCTTTAAAAGTTATACCACGTACCTCACTTCCTCCAATGTTAAGAACACCATTTGTATTAACATCTTCATTTATTGCTAAACTTCCTTCAATCTTATTCTCTTCTCTTACAGATCTTTCAACTTACCATTATAACTCCCGCACTGTCTTTCTCTTTCTGACTGATTTATGTTTCCAACCAAACATGATGCTATGCAGGTAGGTTGATGCACGGCCAGAACCATTCAAATGTATACCACAAGGCCAGCAGTATATGATCCAGAAGTCACAAAATAAAATGAAAATACTAGATTAATAGCATATAACTGGCTGAAAACAGCCCTTTATTAGTGAGACAGACCGGTTTCGGCAACCAATGCCTTCTTCAGTGTATACACCTAATGAATATATGGCTATGTTCCTGCTCAGCTCCTGGCTAGACAAATATTCGTATCCATCTACATAAGCTATGCAATTCTTACTTTATCTAGGAGCACTTTTATGATATATCTGCAGCCTGTATCTCTATCATCCTTTCGCCTCTCTTCATGACAGTAATCCTACATCCTCTTACTCAACCTTCCCCAACCTTCCTGTCACTCAGCTAGTCTATCAATCATCTATTTCATCCTCTACCATATCCAGTGCATGATCCAACCACTTCCTGTGCAGGCTCCCCTACCTATTTCCTATGTGTTGCCTCTCAAAAACGTGCCTTTTCACCTTGCTCCACCTGCACATTTCTGTGTAACTATCACTTCCATTAACATGTTACTTAATTTTTTTTCTCAGACTTCACATTTTAAAAGCAGGCTCTCACAAATTAATTTCTCTTTTCTTTTCTTCTCCTTTCTTCATGCTGAACTGATGTATTAGATTTTATTTACAGCATACACCTTCAATTATTTAAATGTACTGCTGTCATTTGCAAAACTCTGTTTACGTTTTAATATGTGTTTTATTTACAGTCATTCCGTTAAATTGCTTAAAGTGATACTTTTGTACATGCTTTATACTTGGAGCATTTCACCCTAGGCTTCCACTGTAAAGGAGCAACGTGTGCCCATTCAAACAACCCTGTAAACAAATGTTAAATAAATAAAAATAAAGTATATCCTTTATTGGCAGAACAATCTCAAAGGCACACCAATGGCAGGAAACTCCAAAAAGTCCAAAGTATACTGAAGTAGAAAAAAACCTTTATTATGGCAGAACTGCACCAAACAGTAAGCGCTTTCACGTTAAAATAACGCTTCTTCAGACTTCAACATCATGTGATAAATCTCAAGCCTTTAAATACTGTAGTCAATAAAAGCTTAATTAATCAATCAAATAAATAATTGACAATATTTAAAGTGCCAGTGCTCAAAACATACACTTACATACCAAACAAAAACATCAGATAAAAACGTAACTGTGTCAATATATCTGAGAAAATCTAAATGTTAAAAAATCTAAAGGTTAAAAGGTGCCCACTGAAATTACAAACTAAAACGCTTATAGCGTAATAAAAACTTAATGCTTGAAAGCTTTAGCTGCTAAAAAAGGTTTCAAGGTAATTTTATCGTTCAGGCCATATTTATGTGCCTGAAGTCTGAGAATCCACCTATTCTCTATCTCTTCTGTCCGATTCTTGACGTTCCCTAGCCTACTATCAGTCCTGACTAATTCTAAGACTTTGAACTTAAAGTGATGTAGGGACCCTTTCTCCATAACGTGTCGTGCTAAGGCATTAGTCATATCTTCTTTATTGATCGCATAGACATGTTCTCTTATGCGCTCGCGCAAAGTGCGATTAGTTTTACCTACGTAATATCTCTGACAAAACTGGCATTGGGCTAGATACACTAAGTTCTTGGATCTACAGTCAGCATAGCATTTAAAAGTATATATTCTACCAGTATGTGGATGGGTAAATGCATTTTCTGTTGTTATAAACCTGCATTGATTGCAGGTTCGACAGGGGAAGGTACCTTCCCTCTGTGATTTAAGATGTTCTATACCTGTCTTTTCATAGCATAATAGTCTCTTAAGAGACTTCATGTTTCTATATGCTATGTTAGGTGTTTCTTCAACTAACTTCTTAATTCTCTCATCCATGGTTAGAATTTTCCAATTATTCTCTATGATCTTTTTAATCTGACTGTTCCTATTTGTAAAAGGTATGATAAGTCTAATTTTTACAACAGGTGACTTCTTTCTATTTATGATATTTGTGTCCGATTTTTTATGATGATAAAATGGTCGACCCATGCCTGATCTCAACTCACCTGTCATGGCTATAGTATCGTGCACAAATTGCTTATTGTACCCTCTTTGTGTAAAATTATTCTCTAAAATTACTTTCTGATTTTCAAAAACTAACTCATCAGTGGTCAATTTAGATGCCCTTAGTGTCTGATTCATAACAATATTTGAATGGATGTGTCTAGGATGCATGCTGGTACGGTGGAGCAAATTGTTCCTCCAGCATGTCTTCCTAAACATTTCCGTATTAATGCCATTGGGTCCCTTAGTTAACTGTACATCAAGGAATTGTATTACATCATATGAATGGGTGCTCTGAAATTCTAAAAAATTGTTGTCCCATTCAGATAGCTTATGAATTCAACCAAGTGCTGCTCTGTCCCTCTCCATAGCAAGAAAACGTCGTCTACAAAACGACTATAGTGTATTATATGCTGATTGAAAACTATATTGTTCAGCACATAGGCATCCTCCCAATATGCCAACACTAGGTTGGCATAGGAGTTTGCGCACGGGGTTCCCATTGCTACCCCCTTTTTTTGCAAATAATAATTATTGTCATAAACCATGACGTTGTTCTCTAATACTATTTCAAGCAGCGACATCCATCTAATAATTTTGCTATTCTCTATGCCATAATTCAAGAGAAATAGTCTTAAGAATTCAATACCTATGTTGTTAGGGATCGACGTGAACAAAGATTTCACATCTAGAGTAACAAGAAGATCATCAATTTCAATTGGATGCTCTTCATTACACCTTGCAAGGTCCTCTATAAACTGTTGTGTGTCTTTTAAAATGTATTTAGTGCTGTTAACTATAGGTTTGAATTGCTTGTCCAAAAATATCGACAATGACTCAGTCAACCACCCTTTACTAGAAACAATGGGTCTTAAAGGGGGGTCATTTAATTCTTTGTGTATTTTGGGTAGACCCCTGAACGTAGGTACTAGGGGGTTCTCAATGAGGAAATATCTATACAACTCCATGTCAATAACATTGGTAAGAACTAAGTCGTATAACTGTGCATGTACACCTTTGATCAACTTGTTTAATAAACTTGCGCTTAATGGGGTATATGTATCAACCTCTGTGAGCATCAGGGATATTTTATTGTTATACATTTTACTATCCATTATGACTATAGCTCCCCCCTTATCGGCCTGTCTTATCACTATTTCATCATTGTGTTGTAGGCTCGAAATAGCTATTTTCTCTTGTGTAGTTGTATTGAAAAAGTCAGGTTTCCCTGTATTCTTATCATAATACTCTAATAAGTCATGTTCACAGGCACGTTCAAACACTTCAAGTAAAGGATGTTGCGGTGGAATAAACATAGATGGTTTCTTAAAAACATTAATGTTATCTGAATCAATTGTATTTGATGTATTGTCACCATATAACATTTTTAAAGCTATATTCCTAGTGAACATCTTAATGTCTAATAAAAAATCAGTGACATCCGTAAACCCCGAAGGGATAAAACTAAGTCCTTTGCTTAAAATAGATAGCTCATGGTCATTGAGCTTATACCTGGAAATATTGACGACTAACTCTTGTGTACTGATCTCAAGGCTTTCCTCTGCTTCTCGTAAACCTCCTCTGTCCCCTTTCTCTTTTTGTAGGTGTTCTGAAGTGGCCATGTCCTTATGTCCGCTGGCTTGAAAGGGAGCGGAAAAGAAGGGAACTCTTCGCGGGGTGAAAAAACATCACCTTCTCCTTCTCTTTCAGTAGCATCCACAGCAGTACTAACGGCCGGCGACTTCCTCCTGACGTCTTGGTTGGAACTTATATTGCTGCATACCTGGTTATTCGATGAATGAAGAGCATCTGTGCCATCGAGATGAACCATTGCTTCAATGGTGACTTGTCGTTTGGTGTTAACTCCAGATGTCGTCATCATGGGAGCACCAATATTCAAATGTGCATCCTCAGAAATGAGTGATTCAGTACAAAGAGAAGGTTCCGATGTTGTCGTCATCTGTTGGGGGGTGTGACGGTGGGAATGGCCTCCATTGACGTTCCGATGTGTGGATGCATTGTTGTTGATGGAGGCATTGTGCATGTGGTTGTTGACTTTGTCTCTCGGCCACGAAAACACTTGGCCTTTTTGAAAATCCACATAGTCTCTCTCTAGCTTTCTCTTTTTGTCCTGTATGTAGGCTAGGGAACGTCAAGAATCGGACAGAAGAGATAGAGAATAGGTGGATTCTCAGACTTCAGGCACATAAATATGGCCTGAATGATAAAATTACCTTGAAACCTTTTTTAGCAGCTAAAGCTTTCAAGCATTAAGTTTTTATTACGCTATAAGCGTTTTAGTTTGTAATTTCAGTGGGCACCTTTTAACCTTTAGATTTTTTAACATTTAGATTTTCTCAGATATATTGACACAGTTACGTTTTTATCTGATGTTTTTGTTTGGTATGTAAGTGTATGTTTTGAGCACTGGCACTTTAAATATTGTCAATTATTTATTTGATTGATTAATTAAGCTTTTATTGACTACAGTATTTAAAGGCTTGAGATTTATCACATGATGTTGAAGTCTGAAGAAGCGTTATTTTAACGTGAAAGCGCTTACTGTTTGGTGCAGTTCTGCCATAATAAAGGTTTTTTTCTACTTCAGTATACTTTGGACTTTTTGGAGTTTCCTGCCATTGGTGTGCCTTTGAGATTGTTCTGCCGTTTTTGCTGTTTCTGCTTCGCAAAGGCACTTTATCCAGCTGAGGGGTTTGTTTTTTCTTCGTTTATTGATTTTCTACCTCTTGTTGGGACATGGCCGCTGAGACAAGTAAGAACTTAAACTCGAGTGTACCATCGGTAAATAAGACATTTGATCTCCACAGTTTAGTTAAGATGAATGTGAACCCATTATTGAAGTTAACGGCTACTGATTTAAGTACCATTGATACTGCGAAAACCAATCGCAAACATGATATGCACATAATCTTAACTACTCGACGTTTAGAGAACAAACTACATAAGCTGAAAAGTATTCAATGGCAGAAGTCACATATGGAAGCCTGCCTGAGCTTCCGACTTGTACCGAGGGGGTTACGAGTCCTGAAGATGCCTACCTTTGGGGACTCTAACCCCAGTTTATTATCTAAATGGCAGAAATTGAATTTAGAAACGAGCTTTGGCTATTTAAATATACTAATTGAACATTACAATATGATGCTAGAGACTTTATCTCATGAAATTCAAACTTTGGAAGCAGAGCTATTGAGTTTATTGGATCAACGTGAGCTGGGCATGTTATACGATGACTTGAGCATCATGCTTTGTTCCATCGATCAAAAATCCATACAGGACAAAAAGAGAAAGCTAGAGAGAGACTATGTGGATTTTCAAAAAGGCCAAGTGTTTTCGTGGCCGAGAGACAAAGTCAACAACCACATGCACAATGCCTCCATCAACAACAATGCATCCACACATCGGAACGTCAATGGAGGCCATTCCCACCGTCACACCCCCAACAGATGACGACAACATCGGAACCTTCTCTTTGTACTGAATCACTCATTTCTGAGGATGCACATTTGAATATTGGCGCTCCCATGATGACGACATCTGGAGTTAACACCAAACGACAAGTCACCATTGAAGCAATGGTTCATCTCGATGGTACAGATGCTCTTCATTCATCGAATAACCAGGTATGCAGCAATATAAGTTCCAACCAAGACGTCAGGAGGAAGTCGCCGGCCGTTAGTACTGCTGTGGATGCTATTGAAAGAGAAGGAGAAGGTGATGTTTTTTCACCCCGCGAAGAGTTCCCTTCTTTTCCGCTCCCTTTCAAGCCAGCGGACATAAGGACATGGCCACTTCAGAACACATACAAAAAGAGAAAGGGGACAGAGGAGGTTTACGAGAAGCAGAGGAAAGCCTTGAGATCAGTACACAAGAGTTAGTCGTCAATATTTCCAGGTATAAGCTCAATGACCATGAGCTATCTATTTTAAGCAAAGGACTTAGTTTTATCCCTTCGGGGTTTACGGATGTCACTGATTTTTTATTAGACATTAAGATGTTCACTAGGAATATAGCTTTAAAAATGTTATATGGTGACAATACATCAAATACCATTGATTCAGATAACATTAATGTTTTTAAGAAACCATCTATGTTTATTCCACCGCAACATCCTTTACTTGAAGTGTTTGAACGTGCCTGTGAACATGACTTATTAGAGTATTATGATAAGAATACAGGGAAACCTGACTTTTTCAATACAACTACACAAGAGAAAATAGCTATTTCGAGCCTACAACACAATGATGAAATAGTGATAAGACAGGCTGATAAGGGGGGAGCTATAGTCATAATGGATAGTAAAATGTATAACAATAAAATATCCCTGATGCTCGCAGAGGTTGATACATATACCCCATTAAGCGCAAGTTTATTAAACAAGTTGATCAAAGGTGTACATGCACAGTTATACGACTTAGTTCTTACCAATGTTATTGACATGGAGTTGTATAGATATTTCCTCATTGAGAACCCCCTAGTACCTACGTTCAGGGGTCTACCCAAAATACACAAAGAATTAAATGACCCCCCCTTTAAGACCCATTGTTTCTAGTAAAGGGTGATTGACTGAGTCATTGTCGATATTTTTGGACAAGCAATTCAAACCTATAGTTAACAGCACTAAATACATTTTAAAAGACACACAACAGTTTATAGAGGACCTTGCAAGGTGTAATGAAGAGCATCCAATTGAAATTGATGATCTTCTTGTTACTCTAGATGTGAAATCTTTGTTCACGTCGATCCCTAACAACATAGGTATTGAATTCTTAAGACTATTTCTCTTGAATTACGGCATAGAGAATAGCAAAATTATTAGATGGATGTCGCTGCTTGAAATAGTATTAGAGAACAACGTCATGGTTTATGACAATAATTATTATTTGCAAAAAAAGGGGGTAGCAATGGGAACCCCGTGCATAAACTCCTATGCCAACCTAGTGTTGGCATATTGGGAGGATGCCTATGTGCTGAACAATATAGTTTTCAATCAGCATATAATACACTATAGTCGTTTTGTAGACGACGTTTTCTTGCTATGGAGAGGGACAGAGCAGCACTTGGTTGAATTCATAAGCTATCTGAATGGGACAACCAATTTTTTAGAATTTCAGAGCACCCATTCATATGATGTAATACAATTCCTTGATGTACAGTTAACTAAGGGACCCAATGGCATTAATACGGAAATGTTTAGGAAGACATGCTGGAGGAACAATTTGCTCCACCGTACCAGCATGCATCCTAGACACATCCATTCAAATATTGTCATGAATCAGACACTAAGGGCATCTAAATTGACCACTGATGAGTTAGTTTTTGAAAATCAGAAAGTAATTTTAGAGAATAATTTTACACAAAGAGGGTACAATAAGCAATTTGTGCACGATACTATAGCCATGACAGGTGAGTTGAGATCAGGCATGGGTCGACCATTTTATCATCATAAAAAATCGGACACAAATATCATAAATAGAAAGAAGTCACCTGTTGTAAAAAATAGACTTATCATACCTTTTACAAATAGGAACAGTCAGATTAAAAAGATCATAGAGAATAATTGGAAAATTCTAACCATGGATGAGAGAATTAAGAAGTTAGTTGAAGAAACACCTAACATAGCATATAGAAACATGAAGTCTCTTAAGAGACTATTATGCTATGAAAAGACAGGTATAGAACATCTTAAATCACAGAGGGAAGGTACCTTCCCCTGTCGAACCTGCAATCAATGCAGGTTTATAACAACAGAAAATGCATTTACCCATCCACATACTGGTAGAATATATACTTTTAAATGCTATGCTGACTGTAGATCCAAGAACTTAGTGTATCTAGCCCAATGCCAGTTTTGTCAGAGATATTACGTAGGTAAAACTAATCGCACTTTGCGCGAGCGCATAAGAGAACATGTCTATGCGATCAATAAAGAAGATATGACTAATGCCTTAGCACGACACGTTATGGAGAAAGGGTCCCTACATCACTTTAAGTTCAAAGTCTTAGAATTAGTCAGGACTGATAGTAGGCTAGGGAACGCCAAGAATCGGACAGAAGAGATAGAGAATAGGTGGATTCTCAGACTTCAGGCACATAAATATGGCCTGAACGATAAAATTACCTTGAAACCTTTTTTAGCAGCTAAAGCTTTCAAGCATTAAGTTTTTATTACGCTATAAGCGTTTTAGTTTGTAATTTCAGTGGGCACCTTTTAACCTTTAGATTTTTTAACATTTAGATTTTCTCAGATATATTGACACAGTTACGTTTTTATCTGATGTTTTTGTTTGGTATGTAAGTGTATGTTTTGAGCACTGGCACTTTAAATATTGTCAATTATTTATTTGATTGATTAATTAAGCTTTTATTGACTACAGTATTTAAAGGCTTGAGATTTATCACATGATGTTGAAGTCTGAAGAAGCGTTATTTTAACGTGAAAGCGCTTACTGTTTGGTGCAGTTCTGCCATAATAAAGGTTTTTTTCTACTTCAGTATACTTTGGACTTTTTGGAGTTTCCTGCCATTGGTGTGCCTTTGAGATTGTTCTGCCGTTTTTGCTGTTTCTGCTTCGCAAAGGCACTTTATCCAGCTGAGGGGTTTGTTTTTTCTTCGTTTATATCCTTTATTGGAGTGAAATGTGCAGACCAATTTCAGTCACAAAGACTTTCCTCAGTATGTAAAGCATGCAACTGACAGCACAACTTAAATAATACTTAAAGCAACTTGTGATGACAGCCTCTGCCACAAAGGAAATATCCAAAAATAACAATAAAATGTTCAAGATTTGAGAAAAAAAAATTAATTGTAAAAAATGATTGCACAATACTACTAACTATCTAATTCATAAGATTCAAAATATGAGTATAATCCACTTGGAATGAATCTAAAGGTTTCTGGAAAGAAACTAAAAACTAAGCAAGCAAAACACTGCCCTGAGAATATGATTCAGTAGTAAAAGTACAAAAATGGCCTCTAGTGGCTTGTAGGACTCATTGCAATAATAGGTAAATGGAATATGATACATATCACCACGCTTCACAACAATACTACCTTTGGTAGTACAGCCTGATTTTTAGTCATGTTTTATCCCTTTTCATAGGTTTCTGATTTGCAACTCCAGGTATGATTTACTGCACTGTGTGTGTGTGTGTGTGTGTGTGTGTGTGTGTGTGTGTGTGTGTGTGTGTGTGTGTGTGTACGTGCATCATCCCCATTCCAGGCAATAGGACTGAAGAATCAGATGATCGGCAGACTTGCAGTAAAAAAAGGAGCCTTTGACTGCAGAATCAGATGATCGGCAGACTTGCAGTAAAAAAAGGAGCCTTTGACTGCAGAAGTGTGTGTGAGGAGAGACACAGAGAAACAAATGCGGAATGGGAGATTAGTGCACTACAGACTGAATTGCCTGTATCTATTTTTGTTTTAAAAAATCTATTAGAGTGGAGTTGTAGCATTGTCTTGTCTGTCTACTAGCTGGCAGCATATTAATCTAATTGTTGACTAAGAAAGTTAAATCTGCCAAGCCTTAGGCGAGATGAGAGACTCACAGGCCTGAATTGGCATGGTCAGTGAGTGCCGGCTCGGAGAAGGAGAGTCTGACCTACTGGGAATCAAGTCTGATCCGGCCATACACATGTTAAACGGCAGGTTTTGGGTGATCATTCCTGACTTCTTGTAACGTACTCAGACAGCAGCTGCTGCATCCAGCCTTTTTAGCCTTTGCAGATTCTTGTTGCTGTATGCTGATTGGCTGCTGCAATTGTTTGTTGCATGCTGAGGGGAGAAATACTGTGAATTTTACTTTGAGATTTTTTTCTTTAAAAATTATCAGACGTTAACGATCACATTGCTTCTGCACCCATAACAGCTAGCATTTTAAGAGGAGCCCCACTCCTGAGGTATAGCTACTATTTGAACTGAATTTTGCAGGTCAGATATTTATTTTTTATTCTCCTAACAGTATGTACCACTTATGTTTAACCCCTGTACC
This sequence comes from Protopterus annectens, assembly GCF_019279795.1. NCBI lineage: Eukaryota > Metazoa > Chordata > Ceratodontiformes > Protopteridae > Protopterus > Protopterus annectens. The sequence goes on from NC_056747.1 coordinate 1,254,152,740, forward strand.
CCCCCATTATAGCGATGAGTTACAGCAACATTTAATAACTAGTTCAAATTTATGTATCTTGCATTTATGCCTGAACTTTTTTTATGTAAATTAACTGCAAGCTTGCACAATGTCGAGCACTGGTATTGTTTTTCTAGCTACAATCATTTCAAGTTTTTTATATTTATTTCCTTAATTTGTTTGAAATGCATGTCTTTATTATTCATTGCAACTACAAGGATAGTGTAGATTTTGAAGGTCTGAGATACCTTGGGTCTGGGAAGCTTATGCAAACTTAATTAAGATGTATGTACTCATTCGGTTAAGACTCTGGAGCATGTTATTATTGAAGTTTGTGTTTGATCTGACAAAACATGAGCCACTAGCTTTATGTGTTACGTTTGTTCATGACCAAATGCATGTTTTTGAATATACTGCCTTAGAAAGGTTCCAGTGTTAGGAGTCATCATCAACCCTTTTTTTCTCATTTTTACATGGGGTTGTGTTGATACGTCAACACTGGTCAATGTGACCAGATCTCCTAAAGCCAGTTTTAACCCAGAGACAACGTTCAGTGATATATTAAACATTTTATACATTAGAGTGTTAGGAGTGACATATTAGTATTTCAAAAGATCAGAATTGATAACACTTGGATCTTTTTCTTATTTAATTATGAGTGCAGCATTTAATTTTCTCCTTAACTTTAAGACTTTGTTCGCATAGCAGGTACTGCATGACTGTCGAATAAAAAAGGTGAAGCTTGAGTAGCTAGCTTGTAAAGCCAGGGATGGTACAATAAATGGTATTCCTTTACCTCTGTGTTCCACATTTCTGTCAGTATTGTATTAATTAAATGGGGAATGGGAATGGTATAAATGAACATAGTAAATTTTTGCAATCAAGATATGTTTGTGCCTAAAAATTTATGTGACTGGGCAGACAGAAACTGCATGTCCATAAACTCCAGCCAGACTAAGAGAATGACCTTTACCCAAGACAAACTGATTCTGCTTACAGCATTGGTAGCAATAAAATGGATAAGGTGTTTAAGTGCAAAGATTTGGGTACAGGGGTTAAATCAAACTTAGACTTTTCTGAGGAAGTAAGTGAAGTGGCAAGGGGTCTGTAACATAAATTATAGTTTGTATAATATGATTTATTAAATCTAGAAGTCATACTGTTATGATAACTTTTAAATTTAATTAGACCCAAAAATAGAATATGGTACCCATTTGTGTTTTCTCAATACAAATTGCCAATAACTAAACTCAAAATAATTCAAATAAAATGTGCTAGAATGATTTTATATATGGATCAGTTAACATATCAGGAGAGACATGGGGACTGGTTTCAATGGGAATGATTAAGATAAAAAAAAAAAAAACAAGAGATAATATGAACACCTCATTGAAACCCTGCCTTCTTCCAGACCAGCTTGCTTATATTTTTTTCAATGTATTCATAATGCCTTGGGAGCAGAGGAATTATTGGATTTTTTTTTAATTAATAAGAGTTGGATTTTGTATATACAGTGGGGAGGGCATGCAGGGGTCACTAGCCCCTTTGCTGCATATCATATAGTGTTTGCAGGAAGGTAGGGTTAACCGCATTGCTTCTGTTTGTTTTCTGATATCATTCGGTAGGTACAGTTCATAATTCTCTTGGTGGTGTTCATGGTACCTAGCCATACACCCAAGTATTGTTTTGCTGTCCTGTGTGTGTCGGTCTCTCTGTCTTTCTGTCTCCCTACTCTGTCTCTCTCTGCTTATCACAGATATGAGCACTAGATAGCAAAATCAGAGGTCCTTATATAGACTGAATTGTATTTATTTCTGTTAACAACCCTCTACCTCTGTCCCCTGATGACTACTTTCCTTCACCTCTGCTGCAAGACTTTCACAAGTTGCTGACAACTACATCTCTATCACTTTTGGAACTACAGAGCAAAAAAGAGAAGCTCCCAGGCAATTAACTGCTTGGGAATAACATAGGAAATATTCAGCAGTCACCAAAAATCCCAGCAGAAACACAGCAGAACTGTGGAAGCAGTACAAATGCTTTCCTCTCAGCATATCATAAAATGCCAAAAGCAAATAATACCTAAGGCAGAACAATATTAGCAGCAGTCCAAGTTGCAAATATCACAGACCAGTAATTGAAGAATAAAAGTATAGTTTATTATAAAACAGGGTTAGCTCTTTCTTTATAAAGCTTCATCAGACCACAGTTACAAACAATGAATTAACATTTAAGTACTAGCTACCAAGTAAAATTACCAACTAAAATTGCACCTTTTTCCATCAATGAGATTCAAACATGTCACACGTTGCTAAGCTACTGTATACACAGCAAAACCTTCAGTTGCAAATAATTAAAACACTTATGAAAACAAAACAAAAAAGACATGTAAAAATCACCTTTCCAGCCTTGTCAATTTCAGGCATATCAAAAATTGTTAAGCTAGTGCATACACAATAAGAAGTTTCAGTTACAAATAAATAAAACACTTATGAAAACAAAAGAAGAAAGACATTTAAAATTCACCCTTTCAGCCTTCTTCTTTTCAAAGCAGTATTCATAGATACATATTCATTGAGTCTATGTCCCAAGTGTGATCTTAACCTAAAAATCCATATCAGTTCTACAAATTCTGTATCATTAACCTTATCCCCTTGTCTGGGACTATCTTTAATAGTCTCCATGACTAAAAATGTAAAACTATGTGACTTTCCACATTCTAACAAATGTTTGGCAATGGCACTATATGTGAGACCTTTCCTTATACAATAAAGATGGTCCCTTATGCATTCCCTTAGTCGTCTATTCATTTTGCCAACATAAAGTTTTTTGCAGCTAGCTGAATATCTCAAATTCTTAGTTTCACAGTAAGATGCATCTGTAAATGTATAAACTATACCTATGTCAGGGTGAACAAATAATCCCTGATTCATTTATACAGCAACATAAAGCACATTCCCCGCACTTACTTGTAGTACTCTTATCTGATCCAGGATGAATATTGTCATTATTTGTATGGTAACATGGTAACACAGTTTTCTTTTAAGAGATTTTTTATTTTTTATACAAAAACCTTGGAGATTCCCCCACTATCACACTGATATTTTTGTCAGTGTGTAGTATATGCCAATTTCTCATAAAAAATTGTTTAATTGTTTTATTTGATCAACGTCCATGTTATAAACTAAGGGAACTATAACATTCTTCATTTCATAACTACTAACTGAGATTTCCCTGTGGGGAGATGAAAAGTAGGGCTTAACTTCTTCTTTTACTCTTGGCAAATATTATTGCCTCATCAGTATCTTGCTTCTTGCACCCCCTCCCCAAAATATTAACTTTCATCTCATGTATCTCAGCATCAAATTCTTGGTCCCTGGCATAAAGTCTAGATGTCCTCATAGCCTGCCCTCTAACCACAATTCTAAAAACATGGGGGTGCATACTTGTATGATGTAAATATGAGACTCTATAATATCCCTTCCTATATAGTTTAGTATTAAACTGCCCATCTGAATTACAAACTACTTCAATATACAAAAATTAAATTTTCTCTCTAGAGAAGTTTAAATTAAACTTAAGAAATGTACTACTATTTTGTAAATAACTGAAAAAGGCCTCTAATTGTTCCTGATCTCCTGTCCAAAGAATAAAGATGTCATCCACAAAATGACAAAACACTCATACATTGTTTGTACTGTGTGTGAAGAAACTGAAAACACTCTCATCTGTGTTAGTATGTCTGGCAGGAAATTTGTGTATTCTCAGATTAACTTGTATTGTATGCCAGTAGTGAGGACTGAAGCTCTTTAGTTACTGACCCAGGATAGTAAGAGATGCCACATTTATTGTTACCAGTCTGGTGAGATATGGCCGGATGTCACATTAATTGGTGCCAATGGTGTGAGATTTTTAATTGGACTCCAGTAGCCGGTGTATAGTTGTCATTAAGGTGTACACTCTTGAAAGCCATGAGGTAAACATTCAGAATTTTAATCCACCACAGTTTTTATTTTTTTTTTTAGTTAGATAGTCAGGGATAGCAGGCAAGGATGTCAGCAGAAGATTTTAGCAAGCTGACAAAGATCCATTTGGCTAAGGATTGTGAAGCCAGAGGACTGGTGCATGCCAACCTGACCAAGGAAGTAATGATTTCAGCCTTGGTTGCAGCCACAGCGTAGACCAGCCATTTGGAGAATATCCAGTTTGGTAATTGGGATGTGCAGCCTGCCAGGACAGGACAGTCTACCTTTTCTTCAGAGGACCTGAGACTCTATTTGGAATTAGAGAAATGACACCTTTAGGCTGAGTAGAAGCAGCATCAATATCAACTGGAGGCCAAATGTCTTGAACTGGAATCAGCAGAGAGACTGTGCCTGGAGACTCAATGTCTGGAGGCTGATGAGAACCAGCAGCTACATGAATTGAAAACCAAACGTCTTGAACTGGAATCATGAGACAGGCTGCAGCATTTATAAACCAAGGACAATGAGAGACAAGGCCAGCATGAAATGAAGCTTCAAACCCTCAAGAGGGTCATGGAGGTAATGGGGAAGGGAATAATCGGACCCCAGAATCTGTAAAGGTCAGTAAACGTTTTCCTCAGTACAGGGATGGGGATGACTTTGATAGTTTTATTCATATCTTTGAGAGGGTATGTAGACAATATGATGTTGATCGTGAGCTCTGCGTTTGGCTCCTGACTCCCTTACTCCATGATAAAGCTGATCAGGCCATGTCAAAATTGCCTAATGTAGATTGTTTGAATTATGTTAAAGTTAAGAACTCTCCTCTAGATTGTTTTAAACTAACACCTGAAGCTTATAGAAAAAAATTGTGAACTTATACACAAGGCAGATGAAAGTGTATGTGATTATACTGCTAACATAAGTACTCTCACAGATGGGTGAGTGGGTGTCATGTCACCAATTTTGTGGGACTGGCAGACCGTTTGGTGAGGGAACAAGCCTTCAGTACTTTGCCTGATGAAATGAGAGTCTGGTTAGCAGACCGTGAGTGCAACTCTGCAGAGGAGTTGGAGAGAAAAGGGGATCTCTACTTGGCAAGCAGAGCACCACTGCATAGGAGAGGGATACCCAGTGCTGTACATGGATATAAGAACCTATGGGGGGCAGTCTAAACCACTCCAACAGAGTACAACAAGTAACAGGGGAAACTATTAATCCAATTACATGGTTAGGGATTAGATGTTTCAAATATAACCAGAGGTGACAAATAGCAGACAAATATCCACTGAGGCAAGGTGAGAAACAGAAGGTGAGGGAGCCAGTACATGTGAATGACAAACTGCCAGTGGTAAGTTGTTTAGAAACAACTGGGGTGTCAAATTATGACCAAAATTTATATCCCATCTTAGTAGATGGTAAACAGGTAAATGCTAAGAGGGACACAGCTTTTGATATAAGCATTGTGAGGCCTGCAGTGGTTACAGAAGAGCAGTACTTGCTTGGGCAGTCCACTCTAGTCAGAGCGCTGGGAGAGACCCCGTTCCACATACATTTGGCTAGGGTTTATCTTGACTGGGAGGGTGGAAGAGGAAGCAAGCAAGTTGGTGTGTTTAAGGATATTCCAGCAGATGTCCTGACAGGGAATGACTTTGATGATGCAGTGCCTTATGTGCATGCAGTGACACACAGTCAGGCTTGGAGACAGGCATATATGTCTGGTAGTCTGAGAGAGACCCAGAAAGATCTCATACCTGAGGCTGGGACTGGTGTGGTGGCTGTTTCAGAGAAGGTGCTATCCTGTAGCAATGCATCTGAAAGTGAGCCACAGCTGCTGGTTGGTACTGATGTTCCCTTGGACATGGTGAATGTGAGGACAGAGGTGAGTGATAGTACTCAGACTGACAGTGAAGCACAACTGTCAGAAGTTACTAGGCTTTCTGTGGAAGGGGAGCTTGTGTTTTAGAATATTTCTGTAGATGTCCTGATAGGGAATGGCTGTGATGATGTAGTGCTTTATGTACATGCAGTGACACATAGTCAAGCTTGGAGACAGGCATGTAGATCCAGTAGTGTGGGGGGAGACCCACATAGATCTCATACCTGAAGCTGGGATTGGTTTGGTGGCTGTTTCAGAGAAGGAGCTATCCTGTAGCAGGAAGTCTGAATGTGAGCCACAGCTACTGGGGGGTACTGATGTTCCCTTGGACACGGTGACTGCAAGGATGGAGGTGAGGGATAGTACTCAGACTGACAGTGAGGTATAGATGTTGGAAGTTACTTGGCTTCCTGTGGAAGGGGAGCTTGGGAGGGTCATAAATGTAGAGTTGAGACAGGCTCAACTTACAGACCCTACATTACAAAGCTTGAGGGAGATGGCTAAGGAATCACATGAGGGTCAAGGAAGAGGGGAGTCTGTATACGGGAACAAAGTTTTGTTGTATAAAGAATGGACTCCTAAGGGAGGGCTGAAGGCAAAGTAGTACGGCAGTTGGTAAAGCCTAGAGCCTACCATCTGCCACTTCTAGTTATAGTCATTAGTATTTCTTGTGCAGGTGATATTGGGGCATAGAAGGAAGGTTTGCTGTACAGAAAGTGGACTCCTAAGGGAGGGCTGGAAGGTGAGGTAGTACTGTAGTTGGTAGAGCCTAGAGTCTACCATCTGCCACTACTAGTTATAGTCCCTAATATTCCTTGGGAAAGGGATATTAATGCAGAGAAGGAAGGCTTGTTGTACAGAAAGTGGACTCCTAAGGGAGGGCTGAAAGGTGACCTAGTGTGGTAGTTGGTAGAGCGCTGAGCTTACCATCTGCCACTTCTAGCTTAAGTGCCTAATATTCCCTTTGCATGTGATATTGATGTAGAAAAGGTGGCAAATGCTTTGCTAGAAATCTTCAGTACAGTAGGTTTCCACAGGAAATACTGAGTGACCAAAATACCAACTTCATGTCAGACCTGCTGACTTGTCTGTGGAAGTGTTGTGGGTTAAACATTTAAAGAACACTCCCTACTATCCACAGACTAATAGTCTTGTGGAGAGGTTAAACTCTACATTGAAGACTATGCTACAGGCATTTGCAGTCCAACATGTTAGGGATGTCTTGGATAGATTAAGTAGGGCAGGATTTACCAGGTGAGTTTAGCAGAGGTCACTTACTTAGGACACAGATTGGGAAGTGGTAAAATTAGGCCAGAGCCTGTCTAGGTAGAAGCTATTCAAGTTCCTGTTACTAAGAAACAAGTGAGAGCATTTTTAGGACAGAGGGTGCTATAGGAAATGTTGGTCAATTACAGTACCATAGCTGCACCCCTTACTGACCTAACTAGGAAGAATAAAACAGATAAGGCAATGTGGACCACAGATTGTGAATAGGTATTCCAAAAACTGAAATGGATTTTGGGAGTACACCTATGTTAGTCAGCCCAGATTACAGTAAAGAATTTATTGTACAAGTAGATACTTCAAATTATGGGGTGGGGGCTGGGCTCAGCCAAGTTTCCACAGAAGAAGAAGAATGCTGCAGTGGGGTTAATAATGCCAATGCGTATGGATTGCCCAGGAGAGAAGTAGGTTGATATTCCCAGACAAACCCATTTTTCTCAAGCGTTGGTTTTCAAGGGTCACTTAAAATCATGCTTGAGTCATAAGGGGGGAGAAATGTGAAGAAACTGAAAACACTATCATCTGTGCTAGCATGTCTGGCAGGAGATTTGTGTATATTCTAAGATTAACTTGTATTGTATGCCAATATGTCTAATTGTGACATGTAAATAAGTTGAGTATTTCCCTGTTTAAACAGAATGTTTAAATAATATGTCAGTGTTTTAATACATTTCTAATTGCACATGTTTGAGAGGAAAATTCAAAAAGTACTATGGAGAATCAGCTGAACAGTATGTGATGTCACTAGAATGTTCCTGGCTGAAGATAATTTGGTGATTATTTGAATAGCTGATTGACAAGGAAAAGTTTTTCAAACAGCTGTTATTTTTAAAATAAGACAAGTGAGACTGTTAAGCTGTGCAGTTAGTCACGTGCTGAGCAGTTTGTGAAGTACAGTCAACTACAGTGTTGTGCAATCAATGGATACCCAGGAAAAAGAGAACTCAACAAAAACTGTAAGCCTGCCTTTGCCTTGTTCTTCACGTTATAGATTAGATCAGGAACAGTATTCTTCAGTTAGATGAAAAAAGTTTAGTTATTAAGATAGAGGTTTTCTAAAATGATGGATTTCTATCCTATACTTTAATTTTACATTTCTGGTGATTGAATTCTGATGTTTTCTGAAAGCTATTGATTTACATTCTTGTAATTATTTTACTTATTATTAAATGTTTTTCATTACTTTACATTGTGGCTGGAAAACAGTGTGTTCTTTAGAGAGTAGAGAGTGCTTATAAATGCTTGATACTCCCCAAGTAACCTTGAAGGCCTGGTCACTTCTGGTCATAGCTATCATTTATTTTGATATTAAATTTTCATAACTGTACACCTCTTTAGAAGATCATGAAAACACACTGATTAGTGGCAACATTACCGTCTTATTTTGGGGAAGGAACACAACTGAAAATCTGTGTTTGACTTTCCCATAAGTGTTTGGATGTGTGAGATTTAAATTTACTTTGAGTCTGTGTGTATCAGAAGTCTTAATCTGGGACACACTGCTTTGAAGTGTGTAATAAGGAGTTACATTTGTGGTAGACAGAAGTATACAGTCCAGTCCTGGATTATTGAGCATGTTCCTGTTGTGCTCTTACAGGAAAACTGTTAAATATTACTCCTGTTTAAATGACAGTCTCACATTGGAGTCAGTAGTGAGGATTGAAGCTCCTTAGTTACTGACCCAGGATAGTAAGGGACATCACATTGAAGAATAAAAGTGTAGTTTATTATAAAACATGGTTAGCGTTTTCACTATAAAGCTTCATCAGATCACAATTACAAACACTGAATTAATAAGTACTAACTACCAAGTAAACGTGCGCCTTTTTTCACCAATGAGATTCAAACGTGACAAGTTGCTAAGCTACTGTATAGACAGCAAAAAACTTCAGCTGCAAGTTATGAAAACAAAAAAAAGACATGTAAAAATCACCTTTATAGCCTTCTCCTTTTCAGGCGTATCACAAATTGCTAAGCTACTGCAGACGCCGTAAGAAACTTTAGATATAAATAAATAAAACACTTATGAAAAGAAGACAAAAAATACCACATTTAAAAATCACATTTTCAGCCTTCTTTTCAAAACAGGTTTCATAGATACATATTCATGGAGTCCATGTCCCAAGTTTGATCTTAACTTAAAAATATGTGTCATTAACCTTGTCCACTTGTCTGTGGTTAGAGGGCAGGCTATGAGGACATCTAGACGTTATGCCAGGGACTGAGAATTTGATGCCGAGATACATGAATTGAAAGTTGATTTTTTGGGAAGGGATGAGGCAATAATATTAGGCAAAAGTAAAAGAACTACAAGTGCTAAGCCTTATTTTTCAACTCTCCCATAGGGAAATCTCAGTAGTTATGAAATAAATAAAGTGTTACAGTTCCCTTAGTTTAAAGCATGGATGTTGATCAAATAAAACACATTATTATGAGAAATTGGCATATACTACTCACTGACAGATCAATGCGATGGTGGGGGAATCTCCAAGGTTTTTGTATAAAAATAAAAAATCTCTTAAAAGAAGACTTTGTTACCCTATGAATAATGGTAATATTCATCCTGCATCAGATAAGGGTACTGTAAGTAAGTGCAGGAAATGTGCTTTTTGTTGCTATATAAATGAATCAGGGATTATTTATTCACCCTGACACATGTATAGTTTATACATTTACAGCTGCATCTAACTGTGAAACTAAGAATTTGATATATTCAGCTAGCTGCACTTGTAAAAAATTGTATGTTGGCAAAATGAATAGATGACTAAGGGAACGCATAAGGTACAATCTTTATTATGTACGGAAAGGTCTCACATATAGTGCCATTGCCAAACATTTGTTAGAATGTGGAAAGTCACATAGTTTTACATTTTTAGTCATGGAGACTATTAAAGATAGTCTCAGACAAGGGGACAAGGTTAATGATACAGAATTTGTTGAACTGAGATGAATTTTTGAGTTACGATCACACTTGGGACATGGAATCAATGAATATGTATCTATGAAACCTATTTTTAAAAGAAGGCTAAAAAGGTGATTTTTAAATGTCTTTTTTTGTTTGTTTTGTTTTCATAAATGCTTTATTTATTTGTAAAACTGAAGCTTCTTACTGTGTATGCACTAGCTTAGCAATTTGTGATATGCCTGAAAAGGAGTAGTCTGGAAAGGTGATTTTTACATGTCTTTTTTTGTTTTGTTTTCATAAGGTTTCCAGGGTCTCTGCTGAAAATGAGCCAAAAGCTCAGCCAGACTAACCCGGTTAACAAATGTAAAATAAATAAATAATAAAATAAATAAGCATTTTACTTATTTGCAACTGAAGTTTTTGCTGTGTATACAGTAGCTTAGCAACTTGTGGCATGTTTGAATCTCATTGGTGGAAAAAGGTGCAATTTTACTTGGTAGTCAGTATTTCAATGGTAATCCAGTATTTGTAATTGTGGTCTGATGAAGCCTTATAATGAAAGTGCTAGCCCTGTTTTATAATAAACTACATTTTTATTCTTCAATTACTGGTCTGTGATATTTACTGCTTAGATTGCTGCTAATATTGCTCCACCGCAGGTATTATTTGCTTTTGGCATTTTCTGATATACTGAAAGGAAAGAATCTGTACTGCTTCTACATGTCTACTGTGTTTCTGCTGGGATTTTTGGTGACTGTTGAATACTTTTGGAACTAGCAATTATGCCTTTTTGTCGCACACACTTGAAAATGAGATGGCCTACGTTTGGGTTTTGCTAATTTAAGCTATAACTGCTTTCTTAGTGGTCACATCATAGTCCCATTACTGTTACTACTTCTTACATACAGTATACTTGGTTACTTTACTTAGTAGTAAAAAAAACAGAATAAAAACAGAATGAGAAGAAAGTTTTTTCTTCAATATTGTCATCTCACAATAAAGATAATACGCTTATATTTCTGTCATTTTATCAGTCTTTTTTTTAATTGCATTTTTGAGTATTATCTCACAATCCAGCTGAAAGTGGAAAGAATTTAGTTAATATGCAAATTTTGTGGTGATTAGGGAGTCCAGATTATTGACTGGATATACAGTTTTTCAAGAGCCCATGTACCTATTTTGGATGTTAGCAGGAATAAGAATATGCATATCACAAAACAGGTAGACAACCACTTAATGGCATGAAAGAATCTTTACAACATTAAATAACTAGAATGCAATATATTAATATTACACAAAGTAAACCCACACCGTCTGGTGGCATTGAAAAACAATTACATCATTAAATATTCTAAAACAAAGAGTGAGAAGGTCACACAGAAAAAACAATCAGTAAAAACTAAATGAAAACTCCAGCCAAGCTAGAACTTCCACTGGGTGACCTCTCGCTGATGAGGTCATAACAAGGCTGAAATATGCATATCCACAGCTAGTGGGGTTTGGCTTTATTGGCCTGAAATTGTCCATCGAAATGACGTAAAAAGAAATAAGTCATGGGCATTCAGAATTGCCATATAGCTGAAACACCTGATGTTCATAAGGGTCATTTGCATATATCCCATGTGCCTCTGATACAAAAAGTTTGAGACGTCACTCAGTGGAAGTTCTAGCTTGGCTGGAGTTTTCATTTAGTTTTACTGATTGGCTTTTCTGTGTGACCTTCTCACTCTGTTTTAGTTTCTTAGGTGGGATGTTTTGCAGTCACCCTAATGGTAATGGACACCAGCTGGGTATAACAGCCCTGTGTTTCTTATGCTTAGTCAAACATGCTGCTTGTGCTGTGCTGATGAGGTCATAATAAGGCCGAAATATGAATATCCATAGCTAGTGGGCTTAGGCTTTATTGGCCTGAAATTGTCCATTCAAACGACTTAAAAAGTAATAAATCATGGGTATTCACAATCGCCATATAGCTGAAACACCTGATGTTCACAAGGGTCATTTGCATGGTTACCTATTATATTCTTGAAAGCTGTCGACACGAGAATAGTGTAAGTGCAGAATGTCGAACGGGTAAATGGAAATTTCTGTAAGGGGAGATTTACATTTACTTCAATGTAGCGCATTCTCGGAATTGGTATATTTAAGTAGCAGGGGGGCTTGCCCCCCTCTCTACACCCTTTAGATTTTCTTTTTTTTTTAATATTTATTTTTTCTGAACATTCAAAATTTTAATGGTTCGATCATTAAAGGTCGACCTTTAGTGATTCGAACCATTAAACTTTCGATGTTCTAATACAGACCCCCATTTTCATATATCCCATGTGCCTCTGATACAAGAGGTTTGTGAGGTAACTCAGTGGAAGTTCTAGCTTGTCTGGAGTTTTCATTTAGTTTTTACTAATCATTAAATATTCAGAATGCATAGCATATAAATAATTGAAATGCATTTAATGAGTTACTGAATAGGTAGACAGCACCAAATTAAAGATATAACTGTATAAACTATCCATCCTACTTCAAAAATATGAACCGACATAATATTAAAATGAAACTTATAGAATTCATTTAAACCTGGCATGCATAAAGCAATAGTATTCACTATCCATCTACTTTCTTTGTGGTTAAAAACATGCAAGAATCCCAGCTTATTAGGTGTGCCTCCACAAAACTTATCCAGCCCTATAAGAACAAATACTGCAGCAGAATGCATTTTACTATGGCTATAAAATGAATTACTCAACCTGTGCGTACATATATCACCAAGATGTTCCCCTACCTCTCCACTTTCCCTGATTTTGCCCCATCCATTTACCTTGTCTCTTGTAAAACTTTTAATTTTCAAGCAAATTACCAATGATTACAGTCAGTCAATAATGTTGATGCAAAACCTGTTGTTTTAGCAACTTTAAGTGAATTTGATCAATATTCAAAAACAGATGCCGACTTTGGGTCTCAGCCATCCACTATTTTTAGTTTTCTCAAATATTCCTTTAAGCCTTCCCCACATAGAAGGCTATGTGTATGCATTCTGCCATGAGATGCCTAATCTGAAAATACTTTTGAGTGTTTTCCATACAAAAATGTTTTTCTACAATTAGCACATGGTTGTGATCCGATGACTCTTGATCCTAAATAAGACTGGGTGATTCCAGTAGAACCAAACTTCTTGTGGTCTCTCACAAGTTCAGAGGTTATTACTAGGCTAATGACCACTAGGGCTTTTATAATCCTAGCTGCACACCCAACCCAAATTTGTCCCTGAGTACTTTGGGAGTCTAAAGAAATAAAAACAAACCAAACCAGCACAGTGGTGAACCACACTTGGAGATAAAGACCAAAATAAACAAAATAAACTCCACAAAGTGGGCACGCAGGGAGAAAAACGAAGAACGTAATTTTATTACATATAAAGTCCACAAAGCTTTCAGGTATAAACCCTTCCTCAGTGTGTTCAGATAAAATCACAAATAACTTCAGCATTTTAAATAGAAGCATCATTATGACACAGTCCAATAAAACTTTCTTCTCAATTATCTTAAATCATCTTAAAAGTATATACAATTGATAAAATTAAACATTCATAAAAACTTTTCACTAATGACAAACCTACTTAAAATTGTAAAACCATACATGCAATTATTGTAACATAATTTGTTTCCTTCTCAAAATTGGTTTTATACTACGTGATGTATTTAGACCAGGAATACGGTCCGCATTTAAACATACTATCTATTCATATTCGCATGGTTCTAAAGAATTATTTAAATCACCACCGCTCTTACTTCTGTAATGTATATCTATAACTCTAAAGAAAAATCTATGAGTCGCATCCTTATCAATTATATGTTTAGCGAGCATATTACTAGTAACTTTTCTTCGTACTTCAGATTTATGTTCTATAATTCTTTCTTTCAACTTCATTGTGCTTTTGCCAACATAAAAGGCAAAGCATTCAACACAAATAAACAGACTATATTTGGTGTATTGCATGTGGCATGACATTTAAAATAAATGTCCTATTAGTTATAGGGTGTTCAAACTCATTACTTTTAATAATATCATTACAACAGGTGCAGTTGAGACGTTCCAAATTTTGACACTCGTACATTAGGTTTGGGGGCATAGCCTTATAACACAATCTCTGTTTTAGGTTGGAACATCTTTTATAAGCAAAAGAAGGTTCTTCACCCACGATATTAACCAACTCAGGCATAGCTGTAAGTATGCCCCAGTTTCTCGTCAAAACATTCTTTATATCAAAAAATCTCCTACTATATGTAGTAGTATAATGGATATAACCCTCCCTAATTCCATTACCCTTATTATGAGCATCAATATAATCATGTTTATAACATGGTTGTGCATCTGCGCTTTTTTTACTCAAACTCTTATTTTTCTATCCTGTAATAAATAATTTTCATAACCTTGCTGTTTAAATTCTTCCATCATAGTATTTAACTCATCACTACACATACTATCATTAGTCGTTAATCTATTTGTTCTCAAGAACTGACTCTTAACAATACCCTTAAACGAATGCATATTGTTCTCTTATGAGTATATCCAATCTTATGCACGTCTTTCCTAAAAATAGATGTATTAACTTGATTATGTTCATCTTTGATTAAACTAACATCCAAATAATTGATTTTATCAGAAAACCATGTTGCAGAAAATCTTAGAAAACTAATAGTGTGATTTAAATACTCAACAAACTGATCTAACAGAGAGCTTACACCACCCCATAATAAAAAATGTCATCCACAAAATGTTTAAAAAAAGAGTATCTTATCATTAAATTCAGATGGACCATTATATACATAATCTTCCTCCCATTTTGACACACCAAAATGTTTGCATATGCATTAGCTATTGATGTACCCATAGCTATGCCACTTATTTGATGGTATATACATTCTTGAAACATAAATACATTATTCTTTAGCACGATCTCTAATGAAGCACAATGTGTCTCAATTTCTCAACCACATATAGTCCTGTTCCTACATAAAAATTCACGTACAGCCTCAATACCAAATTCTACAGGACTAACAGTAAAAAGAGATTTAATATCTAAAGTAACAAAAATAAAATTGGAGTCCTTATATAGATCATAGCATGCAGAGAGCTGATGTAAAATGTCTTTCGTATCTTGTATATAACTTTTTATCTTATACAAGAACATTTTAAATACTGTTTGTAAATACCTTGAAATAGCCTCTCTAATCCACCCACTCCCAGAAACAATGGGTCTTATGGGTAGCTTCTACAGATCCTTATGTACTTTTGGTCAACCATATAAAACAGGAGTCACTGGACAAGAAACATCAAAATAATTAAAAAGCTCTATATCGATATCATTGTTAAGTTGTAACTCATAGATATTCATATTAACTCCACTAATGAGTCTGGAAACTTCTAAAGCATTAATTTCAAAAGGTCTTGCATAAGTTGAACACAGTCTGTTCTATTTAAAATAACTGTAGTTCCCCACTTATCAGCTTGTTTAATAACTACATCATTACTGCTTTCTAACATTTTTAATGCTTCATGCTCAGACACAGTGAGATTATAGTATTTATAATGATCTCTACCAGTGTATAAAGCACAAATATCCCGTTCACATATCTTGGAGAAGGCATTCAACATTGGACAACTAATAGGTATAAACAGGCTAGACCTTTTACACACCTGTGTGGATGGTACAAACCTATCCTTATAAATGAGCTTTAAGCTAATGTTTCTCACAAATAGCTTCAGGTCTGTGATAGCATCGACTGTAGTATCACTGTTGGATGGTATAAACTGCAGTCCTTTATTAAAAAGACCAGTATCATGCACAATTAATTCCAAGCTGGATAAGTTTATAACAGAAGAGGTTTTTTTAAGTATTCTATTTGTCCTGCTGCAAGTCATTGGACCTCTGCTTCACCATCTTCTTCCATCTCCCTTTCTGATTGTTAACCTGTAGCTTGGCTTCTCCTTCTTCCGTGTTGTTATTGCTTCCAGTAGATTTAACACTATTGGCTTGGAAGGATTCTGAAAAACCTCTGATTGTTGGAAATACCATCAGTTAAAGCAGAGTAGAGGTCTATGTTAACACAATCAGTTGGTGATGAACGCATCATCTGCCCACTAGTCGGTACACTCACATTATTTATTACTTGCTCAATTCTCAAGCTATCATTGGTCTCACTGTTTGTAAATGTATCTAATGTATCTAGGGATTGAGACGTACCAGTTGTAATCTCACCCCTTACTTTAATTATATCTGTAGAACATTCTTTAGGCCATTAGAATATATTACCATTTTTGTAGTCATTTAAATCTCATTGCGACTTACTTTCGTTCACTGCCATCTTTTATCAAAATTGACTGAAAGTTCAGCATATCATTAAATAAAGAAGATTTCTCATTGTAAGTCGACATTTCTATCAGTTCATTCTCAGTCTTGATGATGTCATCTTGCAAGCTAAGCTTAATTTTATTAAAAAAATAATTCATCAGCTTCATATAGTCCACACTTAGCTTAGGATTTAATTCTTACCACTTAGCCAAAAGTTCCGTGCAGACATTAACAAATGAAGGCATATTTAGACAAATTCTTAGTCCCCGTGGAGTTATCCCTAACTCCAAATAAGCAGAGAAACTAAGTCTTTGCCACTGTCATTTTTTAAAAGACTGTACCATTTTTCTGGGGGTTATAAACATTCACTAAAAATATCTTGACCAGAACTATTTGCTGTTCATTGCACTAATGATATATTATTGACTTGTGCAAGTAAGGAGTTACAATTCACAAGCAACAACTGCTGTAAAGAATGATTACCATTAACATTCATAATGTCCATCAAACAAAAACAGGCTGTGTATACAAAGGCTCCCTCTGCACCCAAGCTGATAAAGGAATCCAAAGAACAAAAAACAAAACAAACCAGAGCAGTGGTGAACCACACTTGGAGATAAAGACCAAAATAAATAAAACAAACTCCATGAAGCAGACATGCAGGGAGAAAAACAACGAATGTAATGTTATTATGATGCTTGTATTTAAAATGTTAAAGTGGTTTGTGATTTTATCTGAACACACTGATGAAGGGCTAATACCTGAAAGCTTTGTGGACATTATATATAATAAAATTAAGTTCTTCATTTTTCTTCCTGCATATCCGCTGTATAGAATTTGTTTTGTTTACTTTGGGAGTCTATTCGGAGGTAACCAAGTGTTTTGTGTGTGGGGGATGATAATCAAAAAATATTTTGCTTATAGAAGGCCTCTGTCCATCAGTGACATGGAGCCAGACTGAGCTGAATTTGTGATTTCCCATCCAGTGGTCAAGATTTTATCTCAGTAGGGTCAGGGATGAGCTCTGCTTCACATGGATGGGGAGCTTATTCCATAATGCAGGTATCCAGCAAGTCTCCAGCATATTCCATTTATGTCACAAGCAAAGTTCATATCCTTGCATCTAGTATTTCTAGTGCTGTTTGTTTTGTGGATGTGCAAAAGTTCCATCAGAGGTGGATGTAAGGATGCCTTATAAGCCAGGCATAGATCGCCTGTCAGTAGACTGTAGCAGACTGAGTACCGAGGCAGGGCCTTTAGGCGATCTGTGTAGGACAAGGTATTCATATCCTGGATTCTGCTGGTGAGGAGCCTTTGTGCGCAATGCAGCTGTTGCAAGTGGTTGCTTAGGTGCATGCCAAAAGGGGGCACTGTATTCAATAATGCATCTGATAACAACTGAGTAGTGTGCTACTAAAACTTCCTTGGACCTGGATGCCATATTCTTAACTATAAGTTGGCTGACAAAAAAATATTTTCTTTCTATCTTTGTTATGAGTTGGTGATGGCCAGATTACTGTCTACATATATTGCCAGATCCCTAACAACCTGATAAACTCTTAGGGGTGCTTTATTGATGGAGTAATCAACTTAGGTGGATAGCTCCCAGCACTCATTATATTGCATTTCTTGGTGCTGAGTTTTAAAAAGTGGCTTTGGCACTAGTCATTTGTTTCTTCTAGACTCTCTTGTAAGTTGCTGGTGTCATAGGGGGGAATCTATGGTAGTTCCCACTTTACAGTCACCTGCAAACTTGGTTAGCCAAAGGCCTTTGACATTTGCCTTGACTTCAGAGAAGTAGATGCCAAACAGGAGCAGACCCAGCATGAAGCCCTGAGGTAGTCTGTTGGTGACCAGTCTCTTGGAGGTGGTCTCACCAGTCCTGACTTCTTGGTTCTTATATGTGAGCCAGCTGCCAATCCATAGAGTTATTTAGGGATTTATGCCTAGTTCAAAGAGTTTGTCAACAATGCCTGAGTACAGTATTGCATCAAATGCCTTGGCCAGGTCACTGTTTTACCCTCATCCATTGTCTTGGTGAATCTATCAAAGAAATCAGCCAGGTTAAGTAGGCTCGACCTTCCCTTAACAAAGCCAAAATGGAATGGGTCCTGTGTATGTAGGTCGCCAATATCCTTGACGATCATTTCCATGATGATTTGTTCCATGGTTCTGCAGATGAGACTTCTCAGTCTGCTGGGTCTGTACATCCTACGGTTGGTTGATGATCTGCCCTGTCACTTGTTACTTAACCTGTTGAAGAGTTCCTCAAGTGGTCCTTATAGGTCATGTTTTATAATATTCAGGAGGCAACAACGGATATTGTTGGGGCCCACTGAGGCAGTGATTTTGGCCTTAACATGCACTACCAGAACTTGACCCCTGCTAATAGCTAGGTGGAGTATGCTAGAAGGTTGTCAACAGGGGCTAGATGGTAGGGAGGAGTTGGGGGTGAAGTTAGAGGTGAATTTATCAGCCAGTAGATTCACTTTGTTTCTCTGATCACTGAAAGTGGTGCTGTTTACTACCAGTTCAGCACACTGCTGTGTGTTACCATTAATATTCTGCACAAAGTAAAAGAAGGCCTTGAGATTGTCCTTAGCCTGACAGGCTATCCGGACCTCATAGTTAGCCTTGCTGGTAATTAGACCTCTTAGTTACTTTTTTAGCTGAATCAGAGAGGTCTTGTCTTTATGGAAGTCTTTATTTTGGCCATGATTTTTTTCTTTTGTTATATACCCTGCTGAGGTGAGAATTGCACCAGTGCTTTTTTTCTTCTTTTTTGGTGTCTGTTTTGGGCTTACTTCTGTTAGGTATAGACAACCTCTGTGTAGCCATGTACATGTTTGTACAGGGTTTCTGTGAATAATTCTGCATAGGTAGCTGTGGTCTCGGCGTTAGGGGAAGCCTGGAATTTTGACAAACTGTTTCTTAATAGGATGTAATTTGCCTTAGAATAGTTCATAAATGTTCCAGGTTTAGTTGGTTTTCCAAGTTGATTTTTATTTTGAAGGAGGCAGCTTTGTGATCTGACCTCTGACGTGACACTAGGGATTGCAACGTTCTTCCATGTTGGTGTGCACTAGGTCCAGTATGTTAGAGCCTCTGGTTGGAGCGCACACTTTCTGGTCCAAGGTATTTGTGTTAATAAACTCCAAGAAGCATTGTGCATGTGACCTTGAGGCAGTGTACATTTCCCAGTTTATAGAGGGCTAGCTAAAGTCAACCATGAATAGGGTATTTACTTGGATGGTGAGTGCCTCTAATAAATCTAGGTAAGAGTTGTGAGATTCTTGGGCACAGATGGTGACCTATAGCTATCAAGGATACTATAAGGGACGTTATCTATAGTGACCTGTACATGAATGAACTCATCAAATCTCTCTTTCTCTCTCTTAGAAATTGTGAAATCATTTTCTTTTAACAATATGGTTATACAAAATCTTTCCTAAATAACTATCACTTACCAAAACTGACCAATACTCGTCTTATGTATCTTAAAAAAATTGCACCCATTTGTAATAATGAGTCTAGGGAGCCCCAAGTGACTCCTTGACCTGGGGATCGATACTGTAACAGCTCATCACATGGCATAGTCTTTATCTGTTGTAAAGGTTACCAGACTTGTTATAATGCTATGATGAAAGATCGGCACTAAATCCCAAGAAAGTCCGTCATAGTGATCAGTACAACTACAAATTCACCTGAAGCATAATGCATGGTACAAGTTTAATGACCACTGATGGCATAGCAGGAGGGGGGTTTAGAAAATTATTTACCGTATAAACTGGTAACAGTAGAATAATCCAGAGGTTTAGTTATAGAAATGTTAAGAAAATTAGTAGTAAAAAGTTCATGTTTATAAGAAAAAATAAATACCAAACTCATTCGCATTCAAATAATCTGATAACATTTATAGCTTCTTCTCAACCAAGCAATGATGCCACATACAAGTTTTAACCAAAAAAAATAAAGTATGTGGTTCATTGTAAATATATGTATCCCAAAAGGAGCCCCACATGTAGGCACACTTTGCATACCCACAGTGGTACCCAGCACTTACTGCCTAGTAAATAGCATTCTTTTTCAAAACTAGCTTGGTTATATGGAAAGTAAAGTTGCTAAATTCTGTAATGTAAGGCCCTGTCTGATTTAACCAGCACCCTAATGCTGTCAAGTCAGCTTTTCATCTAAGGAAAGGAAGTGGGAGAGTCGCTGGATGTAGCCTGGCTTACACCAGCTAAGAGAAGTTAATGGGTATTCACTGGGTACAGCCAGGCACACACTGTCTCATGAAAGGTAACAGAGCACTCACTGAGTGTAGCCAGGCATACACTACATAATGACAAGTAATGGGGCAATCTCTGAGTGTATACAAGCATTCATCATCTAATGAAAGGTAACGGGGTACTCAATGAGTGTAGCCAGGCATACACCAGATACTGGAAGGTAATGGGGTATTGACTGGGTGCAGCCAGGCTTACACCATCTAATGGAAGGTAGTGGGGCACTCACTGGATGTAGTAATGGAAGGTAATGGTGCAATCTTTGAGTGTATCGAAGCATACATCATCTAATGAAAGATAACAGGGCACTCACTAGTGTAACTAGACATGCACCATTTACAAAAGGTAATGGAGTACTCAACTCCCTGTAGCCGGACATACACCAGCTAATGAAATGCAATGGGACAGTTTCCAACTGTATCTAAACATACATTGTCTAATAAGAAGCAACAAAGTACTCACTGCGTGTAGCCAGGCATATACCATACAATGAACGGTAATGGAGCAATCTCTGAGTACATCCCAGTATACACCATAAAATGAGAGGTAACAGGGCAGTCTGTGAGTGTAGCCAAGATACATCATCTGATCAAAAGTAGCGAGATACTCACTCAGTGTAGCCAGGCATACACCAGCTAATGAACAGTAATGATGTAGTTACTGAGTATAAGCAGGCATATGCCATCTATGAAAGATAATAGGATACTCACTGCCTGTTGCTAGGCATACAAATTATAATAAAAGTTAATATGGTACTCACTGAGTGCAGCCAGACCTACAGAAATGAAACATTCTGCCTAGCACAAATACATCATATGTCCCATCAAACACAGATGAAAATGGTAGGGTATACGTGAGACAGCAGAACAGATAACTGTGTCCAGAGTGACACACCCTTGTTATACTACTAGCTATACAGTCAGAGGCTTCTTGTATAGTAATCTTAGTACATGCGCTACATCTCATTTTTTTATTTAAGATACATACTAGAGAAAAAAAGGGCAGTTATTCGGGGGGGGGGGGGAATAACAGCACATGAGGTTGATGTACAAGTCAAAACCTTCTGGCTACTATGTCACATGGGGAACACTGTTACATTTGGAGAAGAGTTTTAGAAATCCTAACTACAACTCTGGGGTGCTCCCATGACCCCATATAAGAGCACAAAATACTTAATGATACTCCAATAGCAAGAGGACGTTTTTAACAGTACCAACCGTATTAAAAAGTAATGAGATGGCACAAACAGCAAGATGTGCCTCTATACTCTATCCAATAGTCCCTACATTTTCCAAAGTAGGCCTGGTTACTGTACCACTGAAGGAACAATGCTGCCAGAAGAAGTATTAGGAGTAACAACCTTATTCAGCATTCACGCTAATGTATCCTCACAGGTGCTAGTTGTTGTTTATGTTTGACAAACTGCAGCCAATCACATGTAAACAAACTAAACATGACATTTCACAACTATTTTTATTAGCAAAACATTTTTATCCTAGAGACTAGCATTCCATTGCATTGTGATACATCACTATACCTTGTTTTCATACTGTTTAAGTTTCCTCTTCAAAGTCGAGTTTTCCCTCTCCAGCCCTGTGAGGCGGTTCTTGATGTCATCATAAGCAGTGATGAGGGCGAAGTGCGAAGCAGAGAACATCTCCCCCGAGATATCATTGATGGGCCTCTCCACCCATCCCCCATCCTCACACAGTCCATCACGTTCTATAATGCTGATGTCGTCATCAAACAGGGAATCCATGGTAACAGCTTTACGCTAACCTTAAAATAAAAAAGACAAAAATGAATTAGCACATTCAGAATAAATACAAAAAATGAGACTTACAAAAATAATGTTTCTTCTGCTTAACTGTGTTTGATTAGTCCTGGAGCCGTGCAGAGCAGAGCTCTGAATCTAAGTCAAGAAGAATCTTGCTGCTTGGTTTTGCACATTCCTCAGCCTTACTGCGTAATGTATATACTCATACTGCATGCTCTCAATTGTGTGTGGGTGTGCATTGCTAGCTGATTTCTATGCCTGCATCTCACTTATTCTTCATATAAGCATTCAGGCTTACTTGTGTGTGTTGCAAAGTCTAATGCCCGTGAGTGTAGCTATATCAACATAATTTCTAGCAACAGCATTCAGCATACCTTTGAAGAAACATATGCAGGTATAAGTCAGCTCATTAACAGACAACAGAGCAGGTCTGTAAGAAGATGGTTTGTATAAGCAGGCTGGCACTCATAGGTCTCCCTGTAATTCAGGCTATGAACTAGCTGCTTCTGTCCCCATTCATCACTTTAGTCATATAACAGGAAAATATTTCAGATGACTAATCCAATAAAAGATCAGTCCAGTTCGCCATCAAAACCCTACATCTGACAGGAGCTTCAGACTGCAGTACTTAACTAAGTCGAACCAGTAAGGCCTTTCATAGCAGACACATACTGCTGTGTACAGAGGAAGCCATGTACACCTAAAAATATTTGTACAATGCCACGGCTACGGTACAGCTGGTAACCAATATAAAGATGTAAAGAAATGATAACTGTCTCAAGTGCTAGTGTACATAAATTACGACAAGGAAGAGAAATACATAACAAACAAAATCTGCAACTGGAGGAAAGCACTGCTATATTAAAGAACCTGGGGGGTTAAAGCTATTAATTCCTGTCGGGGGAACTAAAGTGCTGCCACTTAAGTTCATACATTTGTGAAGGTACCTGAGCTTATCACCTGCTAATTGAGCAGAGCTCAGTAGAGATGACAGGTAATGAAGGCAGCCATGCAAGTGACAGATCTCTGTAAGAGAATGATAGTGCTCTAGAAACAGCAAAAAAGCAAAATGATTTTAACACTAACGGGATGGCAGAAATCTCAATATCAGTCTCTTAAAGGGGTATGTGTTTATGCTGCTGAATGGCTTATGTTTTAGCCACTTTCACATGAATTGTACAAGGTGATATTAAAATACTATTTTATAAATATATTCCCAAAACACCACTGCCCAGTAAAAAGGCTGCTTCGTGATTCATGAGGGATCCTTCTAACAGATATCTTCCCCACTTCTAAAGGAGAAAAGATATAGTAGTAAATTGTATATCTCTACTCCAAACCTTCCCAAACCAATAAGCAGAAAATGCTGGTGAAGACCTCCCCAAGGAAAAAGAGTTGTTGCTAAATACAGTGGATATTTCCTTCACCTGGTTCATCCACTGCAAACTCACATCTGCTGGTAAATCTAATCTCATGTTGAAGAAAGAATCCCCAAATCTCTCTCTCTCTCTCTCTCTCTCTGTTAGGAGATCATCATGCTTTGTGAGCAGAAAAGCTAATCTCCATCATAATTGCTCTGTGAGTATTACAGTTTATCTCCATCATCATGCTTTGTGAGTAGAAGAGCTAATCTCCATCATAATTGTTCTGTGAGTAGTATAACTTATCTCCATCATCATTGCTTGTACAATAGTCTCTATCATTATTGGTCTGTAAGTACTAGAACTAATCTCCACCATCACTGCTGTGTGTGTACTAGAGCTAATCATTATAAATATTGCTCTGGGTGTACAACAGCTAATGTTCATCACCATGCTCTGTGAGTAGTACAGCTAATCTCCATCATCATGCTCTGTGAGTACTACAGTTTATCTCCATCATCATGCTGTGTGAGTACTACAGCTAATCTCCATCATCATGCTCTGTGAGTTCTACAGTTTATCTCCATCATCATGCTCTGTGAGTACTACAGCTAATCTCCATCATCATGCTCTGTGAGTACTACAGCTAATCTCCATCATCACGCTCTGTGAGTACTACAGCTAATCTCCATCATCATGCTCTGAGTTCTACAGTTTATCTCCATCATCATGCTCTGTGAGTACTACAGCTAATCTCCATCATCATGCTCTGTGAGTACTACAGTTTATCTCCATCATCATGCTCTGTGAGTACTACAGCTAATCTCCATCATTGCGGAATGGGATATAAAAGAATTTGAGCAAAAGGAAGTGTATAACTATTTGGGAACTGATGAAGGATTAACAATAAAACATGAACAAATGTGAAAAAAACTTTGTAAGGAATATTTTAGAAGAGTAAAATTAATACTCAAAACAACGCAGACATCTAGAAACAAAGTTCAAGCTATAAACTAATTTGCTTTTCCTGTCCTAACTTACAGCTTTGGAGTGACTGATTGGCTCCAAAAGGTGTTGTATCGGTTGGACAGGAAAATGAGAAAGATGCTTCAGGATTATTGAATGATTTATAAAAATCAATGTGTACCAAGGCTATATATTCCACGTTCTAAAGGAGGTATGGGCCTCCTTGAAATTGATTACATATATAGATCTGCAATTGTGAGATTGCACACATATCTGCTGAGCTCACAAAATCCAAATGTAGTGAAGGTTTTAAAACATAAGGAGACTAAGTCTAAGATGACTTCCCTTCTTAGTCTAGCAGAGGCATATTGGTGTCAAGCAGGAATAGAATTCAAATCAGAAGTAGATAAAAGTCAGGCAGCAACTGAATGTGCCAAAAAACAAAAGAAAGAATATAAGGTGAAGGATCAGATTAGAAGGCAACAAAAGTGGAAAATGCATAAATATAGTTGCAATTATGGAAAACTCTTGGAACAACCTCATATTAATCAGGAACTAATGCAGGAGTAGTTAAAGAGAAGTGAATTTAAACCAAAAGATGAAAGGCTAATATTGGCAGCCCAAGATAGTGGACTACGTACACATTGGTTTAAAAAGTCCATTAAATGTGTGAGAAACACACAAATGTAGGTTTTGTAAAACAAACTTGAAAACAATCCCATATCTTGTTGCTGGTTGTGATATAATAATGGCAGAAGGACTGTATACGGAAAGGCATAACAATGTGGCAAGACTGTTGCACTGGGGATTGTGCAAACATTATGGTATTAAAGTAGCTGAAAAACACTGGAAACATGAGCCACAAAGCAATATAGAAAATGATTACATATATATCACATGGGATCATTCATTACCAACAGTTCAAAAAATAAAATAGATGCAAGAAAAGCAGACATAGTAGTCCATGAAAATAAAGCAAAAGTAGGACTGATTATTGAAACTGCTACACCCAGTGACTACAGTGTGTTATGTACACTGAGACACAAAATAATAAAATACCAAGATTTAAAGGTAGAAACAAGGGCAATATGGAAGAAGGATAAAAAGACAGTTCCAATAGTAGTAGGAACAACGGCCTTACAAACAAGAATTTACAATGGTACCTTGATATGTTACTGATACATGTAACTTCATATGAATTGCAGAAGGAGTCACTACTGGGCACATAGTGGGTGTGGCAAAGAGCACTTCTGGCTAACATCAAAGACTGAAACAATACTAATTTCATGAACTTTAATATTACTTTGAGTTAAGAATGGGGGTCCATTCCCATCATGGTATTAGAAACCCAAAAGACTTGGAGAAATTAAAGACAGAAATCTCCATCATCATTGTTCTGTGTGCGGAGAAATAAACTCATTACAGCCAAGTGTATCTCTAGGCATATCTGCAGTTACCTCCTACTGTGCCTCTAGGTGTCAAGGATTGCTTGTTCATATTTCAATTGATAATTCCAAAACCATGCTATATAGAAGGTATCAGAATTTTTTATCTTGAAGCATACATGATTGCAAACACAATTATATTGATATTTGACCTCTGTTAATGAGTATTTGTTTGAACTGTAAGGTGATAACATCATTTTTTAAAGGCTGAAGCCACACCCACTAACAGTTAAAGGTACACATTCAAAAGAGCTGTACTGGAAGAAGTGAGTTAAAGACAACTAATCCCCATCATCATGTTCTGTGAGTACTACAGCTAATCTCCATCATAATTGCTCTGTGAGTACTACAGCTAATCTCCATCATAATTGCTCTGTGAGTAATGCAGTTTATCTCCATCATCATGTTCTGTGAGTACTACAGCTAATCTCCATCATAATTGCTCTGTGAGTAATGCAGTTTATCTCCATCACCATGTTCTGTGAGTACTACAGCTAATCTCCATCATAATTGCTCTGTGAGTAGTACAGCTAATCTCCATCATAATTGCTCTGTGAGTACTACAGCTAATCTCCATCATAATTGCTCTGTGAGTACTACAGCTAATCTCCATCATAATTGCTCTGTGAGTAATGCAGTTTATCTTCATCATCATGTTCTGTGAGTACTACAGCTAATCTCCATCATAATTGCTCTGTGAGTAATGCAGTTTATCTCCATCACCATGTTCTGTGAGTACTACAGCTAATCTCCATCATAATTGCTCTGTGAGTACTACAGCTAATCTCCATCATAATTGTTCTGTGAGTAGTACAGCTAATCTCCATCATAATTGCTCTGTGAGTAGTACAGCTAATCTCCATCATAATTGCTCTGTGAATAGTACAGCTAATCTCCATCATAACTGCTCTGTGAGTACTGCAGTTTATCTCCATCATCAGGTTCTGTGAGTACTACAGTTAATCTCCATCATAATTGCTCTGTGAGTAGTACAGCTAATCTCCATCATAATTGCTCTGTGAGTAGTACAGCTAATCTCCATCATAATTGCTCTGAGAATAGTACAGCTAATCTCCATCATAACTGCTCTGTGAGTACTGCAGTTTATCTCCATCATCAGGTTCTGTGAGTACTACAGCTAATCTCCATCATAATTGCTCTGTGAGTAGTACAGCTAATCTCCATCATAATTGCTCTGTGAGTACTGCAGTTTATCTCCATCATCATGTTCTGTGAGTACTACAGCTAATCTCCATCATAATTGCTCTGTGAATAGTACAGCTAATCTCCATCATAATTGCTCTGTGAGTACTGCAGTTTATCTCCATCATCAGGTTCTGTGAGTACTACAGCTAATCTCCATCATAATTGCTCTGTGAGTAATGCAGTTTATCTCCATCATCAGGTTCTGTGAGTACTACAGCTAATCTCCATCATAATTGCTCTGTGAGTAGTACAGCTAATCTCCATCATAATTGCTCTGTGAATAGTACAGCTAATCTCCATCATAATTGCTCTGTGAGTACTGCAGTTTATCTCCATCACCATGTTCTGTGAGTACTACAGCTAATCTCCATCATAATTGCTCTGTGAATAGTACAGCTAATCTCCATCATAATTGCTCTGTGAGTACTACAGTTTATCTCCATCATCATGTTCTGTGAGTACTACAGCTAATCTCCATCATAATTTTTCAGTGAGTAGTACAGCTAATCTCCATCATCATTGTTCTGCTAGGACTACAATTAATCTATATCATTATGTTCTGTGCATACTGAGCTCATCTCGATCATTATTGCTCTGTGTGTACTACACCTAACTTCTACCACCATTGCTCTGTGTGCGTAATACAGCTAATCTACATCATCATGTTCTGTGAGTACTGCAGCTAATCTTCATCATAATTTCTCGGTGCGTAATACAGCTAATCTACATCATCGTGTTCTCTGAGTACTACAGCTAATCTCCATCATAATTTCTCGGTGCGTAATACAGCTAATCTCCATCATCATGTTCTGTGTGTACTACAGCTAATTTGCCCAGAAGATATGCAGTGCTGCAGAACAGACTTCTCAACTGTCCAGAATTTTGTAGAATGTCCAGATTTTTACCTTATATTTTCGTTTTATTCCTCATAACATTTGTGGTTTTCTGCTAAAATATTGAGGACTAAAGTCACTGAATAATGGGAAACATTTGAGTTTCAAAATTTACATCCTTCAAAAAAATAAATCTAATGCAGAATCTATTGTTCTAGCAACTTTCAAAGTTAAAACAAATATATTTAAAATCTGTCCCCTGATTTTTGGGCCTCTTTCCCCCTATCATTTTTGTCTGGAATTCTTGTGCAAAGAGGTTGAGAGGTAAGTTGCAGAGGTAGGAGGGTTCCCAGGAATATGCAAGAAACAAGCAGTAATGAAGCCCAGGGTTACAAGGAAACAGGTAGGAATACTGGCACACAAAAAAACCGAAAGAAAATTATGATGACAATTACGAAGCCAACATATTTTTTTAACTTTTATCTCATCTTTACTAGCAGAACAGCACAGCTTTCCTCGATGGCTGCATTTTTTCCTCTTTTCCAAAGATCAGTAAACTAACTTGGCAAAAACATCCCTGCAAAGACGGTCGCAATATGCTTTGACTCAACCTTGGCCTGGACTCAATTCCAAATTCATTATCAACTGCTCTTACATTTAAGGTTATCATACAACCACTGCGTAAAACATACCGCCCACAGAAAATTAAGGAAGAACTTTTGCAGAACAAGCTATTTTTTTTATTTTCATTTTCACTCCCTGCAACCATCCAGTCATGTTGTTTATTTGTTCATTTGTTCCTCCCCATTCATGTCACAAGAAGGCACCAACAAAGAGTCACAACAGCCAGGGACCCTGGTCATCATCCTCCATGCAGTTAATTTATAGTATACTCTTAATAGCTTTCCCCATCGGTGAGTACGTGCGATGCAATAAGTAAGAATGCAGAGCCGTATGTGAATGTATACTTCTGTATGCTCACAATACTAGGATGGAGTACATCTACTACTTGGGCAGGGTCATGCCCCAAAGTCCTTCTGTTAATGAGTGCAGAACAGAGCCTTCCCACCCAAGCAACAGTCCTGCAGCAACATGCACTGTCTGTCGTCTTTTCTCCCTCCCTTCTCTCTCTCTCTCTCTCCTTTCCCTCTCTCCTCTTCTCTCTCTTTCAAGCGGAACATGTAAGCTCACTCCCATCTCTACCCATTTGGGTCCACCAGTTCCTGGGACACTAATCAAATGTGTGTCATTTGGGCCATGACCAGAACTTTAACCATTTAAGTGCTCTAAAGTACAATGTCAGCTACAAAGAACAAGCAGTTTTGACTCAATAATACATGCAAATCTTCCTTAAAAAGAATAACTTGTACAATCCTCAGGGGTGCTGGTACAACTGGTGGTACACTTGTAATTTCTTGATAAAATTGTTGGACTGTATCAGCGTGCTTAAAAGTAGAAAGTAAGATGACTAGCTCAGCGGCATAGACGGACGAGGCCTTGACTACAACCTAGATGACCCAAGTTCATTTAGTGTCTCGGGAGATGGCAAATCTGAGCTGATGAAGATAGGAGTGAGTGACCATTGCTGGTTCACCCATTCTGGGGAAGGGGGGAGAGAGGAGGGGGCTTTGACTCACTATAGCAACTAGAGGGAATACTAAGTTTTACACCCATAGTGAACTGGCCTGCTGACCATATACTGTCGTCATGCAAGCACGTGGGCTGGGCACATCAGAGTGTGGTGTCATGTTTTGTAAAGCAGGCAGCTGTTAGTCGAGCTGCAAGGAGTTTCTAAAGGGACAAGGGAGCTCCAAGGAGAAAGCTAGGCTGCTTGTATGACGTAGACATTAGTCCACTGCCTACCACCTGAATCTTACTGACAGGAAATGAATGGGCTAACTAGGCATCCTGGGCAAGAAAAACTATGTCACAGAATTCTCACCTAGCCCAAAGATACCTGTCTCTTGCTCCTGATAGAAAGAAAGTGACAACTGGATAAATGGGAAAAAATAGACGTGTTTAAAAATAATGAAAGAAGGAAGGAAAAGGCTTCTGCATTTTACATGCACTTCATTTCTCCCTTCATTTCAGAAACAGGAACCTCAGATAATAGCTGAAGAACACAAAACAACGCAAAATATTCAAGTTTTGCTCTAGAGAAACCCAGATGTCACTGATGCTGTTCTAAATGGTAACAATATGAAATGTTAGGACTTGTATGAGCAAGTCCCAAAATACAGACACTGAATGGCCCAAAAAATGGACTTGTATATACTAAGGTATCACAATCTCACAGTGTGCGAGCGGACTTGTCCCCCTGCAAAAAACAAGTCTAAAGGAGAAGAAGACTGCTCCAGATTCTCTCTAGGAGAAGAAGACTGCTCCAGATTCTCTCTAGGAGAAGAAGACTGCTCCAGATTCTCTCTTCTCTTGCAGTTTCTGTCTTTTTTTCATCCTATCAGCAGTCGACATTACAAACACAGACATTTCAATAGGGAGCCATTTTACACATGTAACAGCACAAAACAAGTTAAAGCTGAGTGAATGTACTATTTAAAAAACTAAATCAGCATCACTGCATATTTCAGAGCATTACAATAAGCAATCAGATACCATCTCTTCTAGATGCAATAAAGGAAATATCTGGCAAGAATCACTTTGTAGAACACCCTCCCCCCTTTTTCGTTCCTTCAAGGTAGCCTATAACATGCCTTTTCATAAGTAAATCAAAATAATTATAATTCTGGAAATGCTAAGCTAGAAGGAAAAAGAATGCAAAATGCAAATCGGAAAAATGTGAAATGCTATATGAAATTCTTGAACCTAACATATTTTACAGGCAAGCTGTGAATCAGTCTATAATGTATAAAGGAAGTAGCTCTGACCTTCACAACATTTAATTGGCTACAAGTTGACTCACAAAGCAATGAATTTTATGAATGCCGTCAGGCAACTCCAGGAATAGGGTACTCTGCTCTTTTAGCCTTTAACTATTAAAGAATGAAGAAAAACAAAAGCCCCTTGATAAGCAGCAGGGAATAATAGTACAACTAACCCATTAGGATTCTATTGGGTCACCCTGGTAACCTGGCAAAATCAAGAGGGATTAACTGAAATGATCAACACCCCATCCCCCGACAATCAGCTGCTGTTTCACAGAGTGTGTATTCTTAAATAACAACAATAACATTTTGTTCATTACTATTTTAAGGACTAACAGCTTTTCGTTGTTTCTAACTGCTGACACAGGTCTTAGCACAATACACTGTTACTGTTTCCGTTATATGTTTTCTGATTTCATCACGTACAATACAGGAAATTATGAGCAGGTCACCCATCTTAACTTGCTTATTATGTGATTGAGACATGCATGCCAAGAACTTCACCTCGAAAGCAAAGCTTAAGAGGTGAATCTCAGCATCCATATCGTGAGCACATAATAATGGGTTATGACTGGAGACCTGAGCCTAATTCTTTGTAGAACATGGAGCTTTATACGCTAATTACAGAAAAACAAAAGTTTTTACTAGTTTACAAAGCAATAAAGCACTTAGCAAGCACTGTCAGAAAGACAGTGGAACACATTCTTTTATGGTACAGAAAGTCAAGGATACATTGCCGGCACAGACACCAGGCTGTTTTCAATTTTGCCACTGCTGTTTGCTATTCAGTATTTGCAGTTTAACTGCCTAGTGTGATAGTTTATCTTAACAAGTGAAGGGGTGCATAATAATTAGTAAGATCCTGTCTTGCACTACAGAAGCTCTTAACTGATTTGTGTTTTTCCAGATATCAGAGCGTAATCACCATGCCCCGTGCACTAAAATGGTGATAAATAACTTCCAGCACTAATAAGTAAAAGAGCAGATAACATCTGTGTACCACACCTTCATACCTTTTAGAGATTAGCGAGCCCGTAGGTTTTTATTTTCACTGAATAAATGGATTCCACCCTGCCCTGCAGCACATCTGTTTGTTGTTGCCAAATGTATGCTTATAAAATAATGGTAAATATTGGAGGGATTATATATTAATGATTACATACCACGGGTGGCACAGTGGCACTTAGAATTAACATGACGGTGTGATACTTTAAGAAGCATCTCTGGAAAGAAACATTCGGTGGATCATACTTTCGTTTAGTGAAAGCAGATCCATATATATACATATACACACACACACACACACACACATATATATATATATATATATATATATATATATATATATATATATATATATATATATATATATATACACACAGACACACACACACACATAGACACACACTCATACAGATACAGATATATATATATATATATATATATATATATATATGTATATATATAAAAAACACCAATAGGTTACATTTCAATTACCAAAAGAAACACAAAAAAAACTTTTGTGTGAGGAGTTCAGCCTCCCACACACCCACCAAAATTAAATATACAAACTCATGAGGTGCATAAATTCAAAGAAAGGGGAAAAGCCCTGGAATTATGTAACTGCTGACTGAATGAAATATATATATATATATATATATATATATATATATATATATATATATATATATATATATACATATATATATATATATACATATATATATATATATATATATATGTATATATATATTATATGTATATAGTTCCACCTTCTAATCTTGAAATACTGAAATCTTGAATTTCAGTATCTCCAGACCATAAAGTCGAAAGATTGACATCCCGATACCCCAAAACCGCGAAACACAAAATTGCGAACATAAACACACCATACACCACACAACACATACACCATCCGACCCACACTACAACAAATAAACAAACAAGATACACACAAACACACAAATCAACAAACCTACACTACATATAAGCAGGGAGGCTGCACCCCCCACACCCCACCTATTTATATATACTAACTCTGAGATTGCACAAACAAAAAAAGACAGTAAACTCACACCCAGACATTCTACAGTCCCTCACACACACACACACACCACACATATACAAACACCACCACATCCAGTACTTAAACACTCATACTTTTACCTGCCTACCCTAACCCACACATACAACTTACAAACACACTCACATACACTCCAACACCTACCCAAAACCCTTAAAAAACACTCACTTACCTTAAATTCCACCTAAATCCACACATTTCACTGGACAGCATCCACACAACACACTACACATCATGTAATGTAAAGCCATAACCACAAATTAAACTTAGTCAGATTCACGATTATGCAATTTCGCTATTTGAAGATTCAACTTTATGGTCTTCAGATACTGAATTCGACCTTTCAGTATTTTGAGATTATAAAGTGAATCTATATATATATATATATATATATATATATATATATATATATATATAAAATATAATATATATATATATATATATAAAATATAATATATATATATATATATATATAAAATATAATATATATATATAAAGAGAGAGAGAGAGAGGTGTACTTTGAAATGTCAAAGTACAAAAATAGTGAATGGCAAAACATTAATACAAAAAGACTGAAAATCAAAATAATAGGGGAAAAAAATGAAAAAACAGGATGCATGTTTTTAAAGAGGACAAGCCCCCCTGCACCCACAACACCCCCTGCTAATTATATATTTTAACTCCGAGATCATACAACAGTGAGGAAACAGCAAATTCCCAATCCCAGCTGTTCTGTTATCTCCCACAAAGTAATGCGAGCAGAAGGGATCAAATGATTATTCGATCACTTCTTCCAGCAATAAAAATTCTCAATATTATGAATGTACTACTATATGGAATACTTCCATAAATATATATATATATATATATATATATATATATATATATATATAAACATATATGTAGATATATGCATGTACACACACACATATAGACAGATTTTTCTTTTTCTTCTCAATTGTTTTTTTTTTTTTGAAAATTCTAACAACAAAACATTAATATATGATAGAAATATTATAAAACAAATATACATATCTAAAAGAACAATAATAAACAACTAAACTATTTACAATGGTGCCTACTATAAAACAAAGCGTTTTAAACAGAAAAATAAATGTGATAAGTATAGTTTTTAGTTAATTATTAAAGTCTGTTTATACAGCAGTTCTTTGACTCTCAATCAAAGGTGGGATAACACAATGAAACACAAAAGAAAAAAAACGGAGCACACCACCACAGAGTCCACTAATAAAAAAAGTGATAACTTTAATGAGCTAGTAAAACCTTAAAACATAAAAAGCCTCTTTTAATGTACAAAGTGCTTTCGGACGTAGCCTTCATCAGATCATAATCAGTCAGGCTCTTATTTATAAGTGTTTACAATGGTCCTGCATACTTTTCTCATAGGGTTAGTTTCTTTAAATGCTTTGTGGATGATGTCTTTTTATTTAGGAGGGTGCTCATGAACAATTAGTTGAATTCTTAAATAACAGTACTAGATTTTTAAAATTCTCCAAGTCCACCTCTCCAACTAATATTCAGTATTTGGATGTGAATTTATTGTTTGATGGGAATGAAATACAAACATCTGTCCACAGAAAGGCAGTTCATAGGAATAAATATTTATATTGTATGTGCATGCACACAACTCATGTTTTTAAAGAGATTGTCAAGAGGCAGTTCCTACGTACATAAAGGTTGAATACAAATATGGACAAATGTATAGAACAAATGGGTGAAGTAATTAATGAGTTTAAAACAAAGGCTACAATCACAACCTGTTGGAGAATTTTATTAAGGAAGTTATGGCAATAAGCAATAATCAGGCTAAACCATTCTTTAACACTGATAAAATGGTGGCTGAAGCAGTTGATATATCGTAGAAGGATAATGTACTCCTTTAGTCTACTACCTTTAGTAGATGCAGGGTGTGAGAAAATTATAATGGATAACTGGAGTATTTTAAGAACATTACCTGAATTGCATAACATTATAGGTAATAGGTTGAGATTTGCTTATTGGAATTGTCTGAGCCTAAAACAAATGTTATGTTATAAAGATACTAAGTATGATCTAACTGTCACACAGTCTACTAGGAGCAGTACTTATCCCTCCCACAACTGTGGTTGTTGTTTTGACTATCAATGGAGATTGTAATTTCATACATCCATCTACAAGGAAGAGATATAAATTTAAATGTTTTGCTACTTGTACGTCACATAATATAGTATATCCTGCAACCTGTAAGATATGTTCAGCCTTTTATGTTGGTAAATCAATAAGACATTTAAAAGAAAGAACAATAGGGTATAAATCAGACACTAAAAGGAATATTCTGACTAATGCATCGGCTAAACACACTACGGAGAATAGTTCAAAACATACTTTCACTTTTAGAGTGATAGATATAGTTAACAGAAACATGAGGGGAGGTGACCTGAAAAATAAACTTGAAATTAAGGAATATGAATGGATTTTACAATTACAGGCAGATTGCTCCCCTGGTATTAATCAAATGGTAACCCTTAAACCTGTCTTGAAATGCAAGCAGATGTGTTTGAAATGATTTTTGAAGAAATCTATGCCGTTTCTTTTAAACACACTAATTAATGATGTTAATTGTTTATATAGA
>NC_056747.1:1254193592-1254256092 GCF_019279795.1 Protopterus annectens
ACAGAAGAGGCTGACTCAGCGAGCCCTGAAACGGAGCCGGGCCCAGGATTAATGGCAGCAGCAGCAACATGAGGATGGATTGAACAGAAGACGTCGAGCACTACTCAGGGTAAGAGAGAGTGTGTGTGTGTGTGTGTGTGTGTGTGTGTGTGTGTGTGTGTGTGTGTGTGTGTGTATGCGATAGGAAAGAGAAAGTGAGTGAATCACTGAATGCATGTGTGTGTGTGTGTGTGTTTGTGTGAATGATCGGAGAGAGAAAGTGAGTGAATGCAGGTTTGAAAGGTGAAGTGTGTGTGTGTGTGTGAACGATTGGAGAGAAAAAGTGAGTGAATGCAGGTTTGAAAGGTGAAGTGTGTGTGTGTGTGTGTGTGTGTGTGTGTGTGTGTGTGTGTGTGTGTGTGTGTGAGCGATCGGAGAGAGAAAGTGAGTGAATGCAGGTTTGAAAGGTGAAGTGTGTGTGTGTGAACGATTGGAGAGAGAAAGTGAGTGAATGCAGGTTTGAAAGGTGAAGTGTGTGTGTGTGTGTGTGTGAACGATTGGAGAGAGAAAGTGAGTGAATGCAGGTTTGAAAGGTGAAGTGTGTGTGTGTGTGTGTGAGCGATCGGAGAGAGAAAGTGAGTGAATGCAGGTTTGAAAGGTGAAATGTGTGTGTGTGTGTGTGTGTGAACGATTGGAGAGAGAAAGTGAGTGAATGCAGGTTTGAAAGGTGAAGTGTGTGTGTGTGTGTGTGTGTGTAAGCGATCGGAGAGAGAAAGCGAATGAATGCAGGTTTGAAAGGTGAAGTGTGTGTGTGTGTGTGTGTGTGTGTGTGTGTGTGTGTGTGTGTGAGCGATCGGAGAGAGAAAGTGAATGAATGCTGCTAGAAAGATTCACCCAGCTTAATTTGCCAGAAGGTTTGATTTTCATCTACAAATGAAAAAAAAAATATTTAGACTTAAGCATGCCTGAAACCGCTTCTTTATTTTTCTGCAGTAGGCAGTGTTCTTTTTTAAAATGCATCTCTTCCAGTTGTATGACTAAATGTATCTATCTTTTTTGACTAGATTTATTATTCTTGCCACGCTATTGGTTCAGCTTACTTAACAATACAACAAGAGACACCATCTTTTCAGTTCCAGTTCATTCTTTTCATCTACTAAGCACTGTAGCACTCTGCCCTGTGTCACATTAATCACTTCTGGGGAAATCTGGATATGATTTCACACGATAAATAACCCAATCCATCCCTGAATCGGCACACTCTTGTAAAATGTTATCAGGGTCTGCCTTAGGCTGGGATGACTGATTTACTTCTTGCTGGACTTGTGCTTGTTTAACTCAATAAGAGCTGTGATCTTGCTATGGATAGCAAGTTGACTGCTTTATCTATTGCAACTCAAGCTGATCATTTTGTAGATATTCATGTTTTGTTCTGAAATCCTTTCTTCTGCCTCTTGTAATGTCCATGTTGCACTCATTGTTGCCTACAGCCATTAATTAACATTGGAAATATTCTTACTACTTTTTTATAGATTTACAATCAGAAGGTTACTCTGACAAGCTTATGATCTACTGGTCTTCAAGAAGCAGGATTGCCATAATCTTACGTTAGTATTTTCTACTTCCCAAACAAATGCATCAAGGTTATTTTTTGAAGGAAGTTAATTATTAAGTTTGTCGTATAGTAAAGAGGAAGTTTATTTCAGAATCTTGAAAGGCATTATATACTAATATACTATATATTTTTATATTAATGATATTTATTTGCAGTATTAGCTTCCCTGCTTATTTCATTTATTATTTATTATTTATTATACAAGGAATATAATTTACTAAAGAAAGAAAGGTGTAACAAAGAACACATATATCTTTCTTGTTGTGTGCAAGGGGATAATGATTTGAAAACAGCACAAAGGTAATCTTTATCCACCATTGGCCAGATGCATTTTCTTTGGATGTGGTGTAGATTTCAATGCTATTTTAATGAATGTAGAGAAGTATTAATGCCAACTCTATTTTCATTGTGAGACAGTTTTGCTTTGTTTAACAGAGATCTATTGGTGTTTGTGCATTGTGCAATAAAGTGTAAAAATAAAATCCAAGTCATTGTAGAAGTAAAGCATGCAAATTTTATGTTAAACAGCGTCTATCTGCTCCTGTTCCGGCCCCTTTGTCAAATGTTAGAACTCAATGTGGCCCACGAATCAAAAAGTTTGCCCACCCCTGGTTTAAAGCCAATCTAGGCTAATTAGGAAACCATAAAACAAAGAATTATACTCTTCTTTTTGGGGGGGCAGTGGAAGGGATAAAGATTGTATTATATATAGAATTTTGGGAAGGATAATCATTTTAATTAAGGAGAGTCTCTCTTCCATAGTGAAAAAAATATTTCACTTATTAAGAGTTTGTTTCATGGAATTTAAGTTATCAGTAAAGGTTGTTTATATTATCAGACAAGGTTATCCCTAAGTAAGTGATTTTACCATTGTTCACAATGTATTTATGTAATTTCTTATCTATTTTAATAATATTATAATTAACAGGTAGTATTTTAATCTTATCTTTATTAAAACTGAGTCCCAGTTTCTTCTGGAATATTCTAATGCTTGGAATACTGCAATAAGAGAAGAACTGCAATCAGTCAAAGTTAATAGGATCTCATCTGCAAATTGTATTTTGGGGATTAAATCATTACTTACTGATATGCCTTTGATATTTTTATTTGATCTTATATTATTTGCAAAAGGTCACATAACTAGAGCAAAAAGCAATGGTAACAAGTAACAACTCTATTTAGTACCTTTAGTAATTATGATTGTTTGGGAATTTATGAGCCTATCTTAATGTATGCAAAGGAGTTTTCATAGAGAAGTTTGATTAATTGTAAGAAATTGTTTGAGAAATTACATTCCTCCAGTACTAATAGTAAGTACTCTCAATTAACTGAATGAAATGCACTACTGATATCCAGAGGGTCTATATTATATTCTCGAAAGCCGACAATATCGAAGCTAATACTGTTGACATGAGAATAGTGAAAGTGCACGACATCAAACGTGTAAACGGAAATCTCCATAAGGGGAGATTTCTGTTTACTGCGATGTGCAATGTAGTGCGGTCTCGGAGTTTGTATATTTAAGTAGCGGGGGGTGTGGGGGTGCAAGGGGGCTTGCCCCCCTGCTTAAACCCATTAGGGTACTTTTTTCTTTTTTGGTTGTTTTTATGTTTGATGTTTGAAGATATCGACCATATGGTGTTGATGTTTTCAACCATCGATCTTATAATATAGACCCATATCCAGATTAACCAAAATTAGTTATTTTTTGAATTATTAGAATAATTAATTATTGATAGTATTCTCTTGATATTATCATAGATGTTCCTGTTCAACACAAATCTAGTCTGATCATTGTTTATCAACACTGAAAGAAATTGTTTTATTCTAGAGGCACAGATTGCCATGGATATTTTATATTCTACAATGAATAATGAAATTGGTCTATATGTAGAACACTGTATTGAGTCTTTGTCAGGTTTTAAAATTTGTGATATTAGGGCATATTTCCATGATGGTACCTTTGTAAGTCCTTTACCTATTGAAAATACCCTAGTAAAATGCCCAATCCATCCTTAGTCATAATGTTGTATAGTTCAGATATTATACTGTCATTTCCAGGTGCCTTATTGGGTTTTAATTTATTAATTTGAATTTTGAGTTCAGACATTGATATACATTTGTCAGTTATTTTTAATTGATCTTTTGATAGTCTATTTTCAGCATATTTTTATAAATGTTTTAATTAGATCTTGTGTATCCACTGATGGTTTGTGTTGATTAAAATGATTAAAACGAGACCTGAAAACATCCAGCATATCTTCTATTTCAATAGCCTTACTACCACAGGAGTGTAATATTGTGATGTGGCTATATTTAACAATCATTTTTTTCTAGTAGCCAATTTATGCATGGATTTAGGATTTATGGAATAATTAGTTATTGTAATCTTTTCCAAATTTATCATAGTTTTATGTTGTAAAATTTCTAAATATTTACTGTTTACACTACTTAGTACTTCCGTTAGGTTATTTCCTTTTTGACTATCTAATTTTAACTTATCAATTTTCTCTTGCAAATCAATCAATTCTTTGTCCTGTTGTTTCTTTTTTTGTGCAGGCCAACTTGTAATTTTGCCAAAAAAGTATGCATTTAAAGAGTCCCATACAAACACGTCTGAGGTGTTACCTGTATAATTCATTTCAGTCAAAGTTCAAATTTCTTTATTAAAGAATTCCTTATAAAGTCTTTCATATTTTTATATATGCAAGAATCCTTTTGATTGGGATGTTATTACTAGAATTCAATATAACTTCAAATGTTATCGTGTTATATTCTGACAGAGGGCAAGAGACTACTTTAACGTTATCTATTCCACTAGTTATCTCATTTGAAACATATACTCTATCTATTCGTAATTGTGTCCCATGCCTGTGTGTGAAATGTCTAAAGAGTGAGTCTGATACTGAAAACTCATTTATATGTCTCATATTATATAGGTCAGTGAACTCCAAAAAAGCCTTGACTGAGGCAGTTTTTTTCTTTTTACAGCTAAGTGTTGTTATTCTTGTCAGATAAAATACAATTAAAGTCACCTGCAAAAATAATGTTTCCCTTTGATATTAATACTGTTTCCCCCAACTGTTGTTTAACTGTTTGTACTCCTAATCCAGGTATCCAATAGACATTAATAAATATGCACAGTTTCCTTTGAATGTCTAAAGTCACTGAACAAATCATGTCTTTTTCATCACTAAATGTATTCAGGATTTTAGGTAGAGGCAAAGAATTTTTACATAAAATAGCCACCCCTCTTGTCTTTTGTAGATTGAAATTCAGAGGTAATACAATTATTACCCTTTATGCTGATGACCTGATAGTCACCTAGAATGGCAAGGATACATTCAATAGCTCTTCTTCTCTGTAGGATGATTTACCTATCAGCTGTACAGATTTTTGCAGAATGTCCAGATTTGTACCTCATATTTTTGACCTTTTACTCATAAAAATATGGTTTTCTGGCAAATCATTGCCATATCTCTGAGGACTTAAGTCAGAAAATACTGACAGACATTTGAGAGTCAGACTTCATACCCTTCGGAAAATCCATGCTAATGTAAAACCTGTTATTCTATCAACTTTCTAAATTAGTAAGAGCAACATTTAAAATGGTACCTATTTTTGGGCCTTTGTTCCCCCATTATTTGTGGCTTTGTCCAGACTTCTTGTTATAAGGTTTTGAGCTGTTAGTGAACATCTACTTAGCCAGCCATTAATTGCACCCCAGACAAGGCAGTACTCCTCAGAACAACAGGCATACTCATTCTCTTGGATACTATTATCATTTCAGCTACTAGTGACAAAGCTAAACTCATGCCTTTCTTTAAAAATTGTAGTATGTTTGGGTTGGGTCTATATCAATCCGTCGAAGATTCACTGCAGTGAACCTGACTTTATCAACCCCAAACCACCGAACTTCACTTCCATGAATGTTCAGATCCACAAAAGTTTTAAGTAGGGAAAGGAAGCAGTTGGCCAGCAGCACGACTTTGCCCTTTTCCCCACTATAATGCAATCTCTGAGTTGGTACATATATATATATATATATATATATATGGTTCTACCTCACTTCACCGACACGCCGGAACATCGACAGGGAAATCGCGAGCCCCAGAAGATCGACAGCGCAGAAGACCGACACGACGGGACCAAGAAGATCGACAAGCAGAAGACCGACCCGACGGATGAAAGCACCGACGCCGAGGATGCCGAAATGGGAAAAGGCTGTGTAAGTATGCGGTAGTGACGGACGTTAGGGTGCGAGTAAGGTAAGTGGGGATAGGGGTGGGTTAAGTGAGTTAGGGTTAGGGAGCGGGTCAGGTAAGTGCGTAGTGATTGTGTTTGGGTTAGGCGGATAAGTGAGTTAGGGTTAGGGAGCGGGTCAGGTAAGTGTGCGGTAGTGATTGTGTTTGGGTTAGGGAGCGGGTCAGGTAAGTGTGCGGTAGTGACGGACCTTAGGGTTAGGGTTTGGGTTAGGGTTGTAGGTAGTTGTGTATGTGTGGTTTAGTGTGGGTTTGTAGGGATTTTGGTGTGCTTGTGTTGTGTATGTGGTTTTTGGACGGGGAATGTGTTTCGGTTGTTGATTGTGGTGTGTGAAGTGTATGAGGTTTCGTGTTTGTGTACCGTCGGTTATTTCGTTGTCGGGCATGTGGGATTTCGTGTTTTTGTACTGTCGGTTATGTGGTGTCGGTGATTGCGTTGTCGGTGTTGTGGTGTTTCGTTTATGTGAGGTAGAACCATATATATATATATATATATATATATATATATATATATATATAGTTGGGAGCGTGTGGGGGTGCAGCCCACCCACTTGGCTGAGTTTGACATAATGCAGTGTGGGTTACATTGTGGTGTTGGCTAACTGCTTTCTTTCCCTGGTGAAATCTTTTTTCAGTGTGAATATTCGTGGAAGTGAAGTTCGGTGGTTTTGGGATAATGAAGTCAGGTTCGCTGAAGTGAATCTTCATTAAACTGATATAGACCCATTTAAGTTATGTACTTCCTTTTATTCAAAAACACCAATACTGATACTAGAAATCTCTGGTATTCAGGTAGTCAGCTGAAAGCCAGGTAGAAATAAGGCTGGCCAACAGCACAAATGCCTTCTTAAGAAAAATGCATTAAGATACTATTAGTGTCTAGGAGTGATGCATCCACTAAGATAACCTGAGTAATGCATGCATAAGTATGAAATTCATAGCATCATTAGCTCAAACAGTTCATATCCCCTGCAATTCAGAAGCCCTATACACTTTTCACTGTGAAAAACACAGCTACAGCACATCAATATTGCGCAACACAAAATAACTGAAAAAAGCAAAAACTTAGAGAACAAACCAAACTTCTTAAAATAAATGTGCACCTCCACACCCCCTTATTTATATATACTAACTCTGAAATAGCACTAACTTTTAAGAATCAGCAAACTGCATCTTAAAGTTCACATTACCATTCTACTTGTTTTCTGAGCAGCAGTAATCTGGGACACTGGAAGTTAATAGAAGCAATAATACATGTAAACCCAAACCAAAGTAACACTCAAGCAAAAATGCATTCAGGAAAAAAACACATTGAAAAGTTATATCATAGCAAATTAGCACTGTTGATTTGCAGTACATAAGCCGCTGCAGATCTAGAACAGATATGGATGGGGTAGCTACTGCAGAAACAAACACAAATATCAATAATCATTCAGTACCATACATAGTGCCAATTATTGATACAATCACCCACATTTGTTTTCATGTTCTGCATATTTAGAAATGCAGACATGAAGCTGGGAACACTAAATTATGGAAAACAGATAAATTCTATAAAGATCTTAACTTTACCTAAAAGGGATAATTCTTGGTTCTTCTGTTCCCCCCAACCCCCCCTCTCTCCCCACCACCACTTCCCCACCTCATCTGGATGACTATTTTCTTGTGTTTCCACACATCGTCTTTCTCTTCAGCTTTTTCCCTTATCCTTTCAACACACCATATGTATCAAAGAATGCAATGAAATAACAGAATCAAGCATGATTCTGGGGGTTGCTACTCCACAGAAGCCATGGAATTTTAGAGCTGTTTTCTAACTTTTTGATCCAGTA
The DNA here is from genome assembly GCF_019279795.1 of Protopterus annectens. Taxonomy (NCBI): domain Eukaryota; kingdom Metazoa; phylum Chordata; order Ceratodontiformes; family Protopteridae; genus Protopterus; species Protopterus annectens. The sequence continues at coordinate 1,254,201,281 of NC_056747.1, forward strand.
TTGGATTGAACAAAAAATCTTGACTAAGAAAAAAAAATCAATCTTATTTTATTTTAAGGAAGAAGTAAATGTCGCCCAAGGCTTACTGCTCAGTGTCAAAAATGTATTCCCAATAAACTGAAAAGATAAATGCTTAGGAGGATATGTAAAACATATCTGAAAACAGTGCCTGCCTTCTAAACCCCATCTAAAAAGATAGTCAGCTTCTGTGTACTTTACATTGTTGGTGTCATACATGTAAACAGAATGCCTCCTCACCACTACCCCAAAAAGACTACCACCTTCTGTGTACCCTTCTAATGTCAGACTGGGATAAAAGTAAACCAACAAAATGGCACAGTAATATATTTCAACTTGCTGCTGTCAATCATATATACAAAACATGCCTCCTTACCCTTGCCCCTAAAAGATCACCCCCTCTGTACATGTCTGTTTGCCTGTGAAGAAAGTAAAAAAAAATACTGATCCCAGCATGTCTTCTACCTTGTTACATTGAGAAAGTAGACTGCCTCTAGACAACCTACAATGACCTTCTATGCAAACCTCCCAGGTCTAAGTTAAGAAAAAATTAAAACATTTTTCCAAGGTGCCACATAAGCTGTTTCAACCTTCTGTGCACACCTCAAAGCAGGGCCACATTTAGACTAGGTGATACCCAGGACAGTGATTAAAGATGAGGTCTCCCTGCCAAGATTGTATCAAAATCCCCTTATACAGCTGGGGTCACCAAGCCCGCAGAAGTTCTGAAAGTCTATTTTCTCTGGGATACATTGTTTGCCTTATTTTAAAATGTTAATTACTTGTTAACTGTTTTTTAAAGCAATACAGAGGTTTTATACATTCCCCCAATAGTGTGTGTGTCTCTACAAATAAAATCAATGGTATCAACCACAGACACACACACACACACACACACACACACACACACACACACACACACACACACACACACACACACACACTAGTTATTCACACTGCATGCTTATTTAAGGCAACCCGAGGATCTCCATTTCACCTATGGCATCTATTTGTGATGTTGGTTGAAACCAGTGCATCTGGATAAGACCCATGTAGGGACAGGACTGTCATACAGGCTCCACAGAGAAGGACCCACATTCAAGAACTCAACCAAAGAACCAAGCTCTGAGAGTTGACAACACTTCTTGCAGACCTACTATAACATTGATTGGCTGCTTTCGCATCCATCCTGTCTAGATTTCTAAAGACAGCCTTTAATTATGTAAAATGCAGATTGTTGCCCAGAACTCCAAAGATAGACACGTATTGTATACAATGTTGAAGGATATGGAATATGAAACTGAAATGCTTGTTAATATTTAGCAACTTCAATCTTCAACAATTTACCAAAAAATACATATTTTACATGTGCAAGACATATAAGGCAATATTAGGGACAATCTGTGAAACCAGGAATTCAAGAACAGCTGAGGGTTCTAAATGTATCTAAACACCCTTTTACTTAAACAATACTGAAAGTAAAAAAAAAAAAAAAAAATTCCAACTTGCTTCACACAAATACATATATTAGTCTTGCAAAGACACATATTGACTGTACAAACTGAACAAAAAATAGCGGGCCGGAGTTCAAAATGGCCGCTGTTCTGTGAGCACTGCTATCACCTAGGTCTCGATATACCCTGGATTAAAACAAACCCAGAAGGCAACGCAGAATTAATAATACAGAAATAACTGTAGATATTTACTGCTAATATCATCCAGCAAACAAAAGAGGAAGAAAAAGTGTCAGATTCAGCTCAGAAACAGCAGGATTAACTATGATTTCTGAATAACAGCTTAAGCAATGTGCTACTAAGGCCCTGCATCTGACTGCAAGATTGGTAAAACACTATACAGCAAGATGTCAAAAGAGGAAAATAATATGGAAACAACAACTAAGACCAAATTCTCATTATATCCTCACCTGAGAAAGACACAACTTCAAAAAGACAAAAGACAACTAAACAAACTGACAACTCTAAAAATACAAATAAATCCAAGACAGACCAGCCAGCTAATCTGGAAGACATAAAATCTGCCTTATTACTTATCCAGCAAGCATTAAAGGACTTATCATTACAATTTCAAACCTTTGGTGACTCATTCAGCCAAATAATATCCAGAATGGAAAAATCTGAGTCCAAAATAATAGAAAATGAAATAAAAATAGACTCTATTTCTCAAAAAACTGATGCCCATGACAAAGAAATACAAAACTTACAAGCAGAATTAACAGACCTGGAAGCAAGATCTCGAAGGAACAATATCATCATCAGAGGAATACCTGAAACTGTACTTCATAACAATCTAATACCAACAATCAAGCAAATAATAAATTCCCTCCTAGAGGAATCTGAAGGAATGCAGCAAATAACAATAGAGAGAGCCCTCAGAGCCCTGAGGGAAATGCAAACATCACTGAAACCAAGACCTGTCTATATTAAAATATTAAACTACCAAGATGTAAATAAAATCATACTGGCAGCAAAGAAAAAAGACACACTCACCTGGAATAATAATAAAATATCCTTTGCTCAAGACCTCCCAATACAAATAAGACAAGCAAGACAACTACTATCTCCATACTGCAGGTTCCTAATAGAAAAAAAATCAAATTCCAGATGAAATACCCAAATCAGTTAATCTTTTACATCAAAGAGGTTAAATTCATGGTTGCTAACCCCAAAGAGGCAAAAGAGACATTCCTGGCTGTTTTCAAGCAAATTCCACCTTCAGAAGTGAAATAAATCCACAAAAAAAGATAAAGGTCCCTTGGATGAAAAACGACCCCATTCATGAGCACTCTAGCTGGGATCCAACTCTGAAATCTTCCCCTTGCTGTCTAGGCCCTTGGGTCATTGATGTGAGCCATGAGGAACACAGGAAAGGGAAGTACAGCCTGGGTGGGAACCAAAAATGAACTGCTGTTTCCGATGCACGAATATAGGAAGGAAGTTCCCACCTCGGATATTGGCTTGCAAATTCAGTCCCCCTAGGCTTTTGATGGCTTCATTAAGAACAGTCAGACAAAATGGATTTCAGCAAGCTCCAAAGGATTTTACTGCCTGAAAAATGAAAATTGATCTGCACCAGCTAAAAGAAGAAAGCTGCACCATAGATGTCAACCAACCTGCAAGCAAAACCTTGAAGAAATAAGGTACTGTTGAACTGAACCATTCACTAAAACAGTACACCCAGTACTGTGTAGGTGAATGAAACTCCAGCCTTAAATAATAGGCAAGAAATAAACTGTCAAATTTATGCTAGCTCATAGATTAATATTGGGAAAAAAGGGAAAAAATTGTTAAATGATTTATGTAAATACTAGAAATGTGTTAAAAGATCCTGGAGAGAAGTAATCTCAGGAAATTAGTAAAATAACCTAACAATCCTGGGATAATGTAAATATAGCCTTAATATGCCAACTATAGCAGAAGGACTGTTTGGCTACGCTGTTTTCCGTTTTTTTTTTGTCTCTCTATACTTCCTACTTCTGTTAAATAGGTGCCAAGTATATATTTTATAACCCACACAGATTGATGTGGAAAAACATCACTATAGGCACCAAAGAAGACCGAAACCTGAATAAGTAAAGGGGAGGAAAAAGAAGTCAAATGAGAGAAAAATGTAAAAATGACAAGATTGAATGTTTAACAATATTACTATGGTACACATATTGCTATAATTTACTGAGGAATGTATATTAATATGCTGTTTTAAAAATACTATTAGAAAGAATTAGTCACAAGACAAAAACAATACATGCTGTACCTTAAATGCAATACCATCACTGTACAAATAATATGTTGGAAGAGGCTAGGGATATTAAGTAGCAGTGTTTGTTGAGGGAACTAGTTTGTTCAGCTTTGTCCACATTGTTTATAGTAACACAGGGGGGATACTATGGAGTAAATCTATATCTAAAAAGAAACACATTCCAAGATTAGACGTAAAGGTAAACCATATAATGAACCTTCATCCTCCCCCCCTGATTATTCCTGGTCCAGGGATATAGTGGTTAGGCACAGTGTAGGGACGGGGATAAATAGATGCTTTCCTAAACCATCACACAGTAACACATACAAAACCAACAAAACAAAACTAATATACATGGCATATCTAAGGAATACACCTAATAAATAAATGTGGGAAATAGAATCATGAAACGTTAAAGGGCTCCAAAACAAGAAGAAAAGAAAACTATTCTTACACCTTACATTAAAAACCACAGCCAACCTCATACTAATACAAGAAACGCACTTGACTGCAGAGCAATGGGCAGAAATTAGCAGAAAGAAATGGATAAGTCAAATCATAGCTTCAGAGGGGAAAACAAACAGTGCTGGGGCTGCCATAATAATTAAAAACCAATTTAAGGAAAAAATACTTAAAACCAAAGCTGACAAGGAGGGAAGATGGTGCTATGTAACATTTAATAGTCCTACAATACCAAAACCTATAATGGTACTTAATGTTTACGCACCCTGTAATAACCAACAACACTTTTTATGTCATTATACCCAACCTTAAACCAATTTAAAGATCACTACCTAGTGATTGGAGGTGACTGGAATACATATCAAAACTCAGAAAAGGATAAATCTAATCTGACCAAATCACATAATAAACAAGCCACATTAGCCCTTAATGAACTCAAACAAGATTTCAAACTATATGACCCTTTTAAACATGGGAACAGTGCAGATAAAACAGGGAAATTCGCATTCTATTCGCAATGCCACAAAATGTGGTCAAGGATAGACTTCTTCTTAATCTCTGACATATTCATTAACATGGACCCAACAATAACTATACATACCAGGTTCTTTTCAGATCACTCAAAAATCACACTGAACATTAACTGGGACAAAAAGATATATTTAGAGAATAGGGGTCATAATTGGTCATTAAACCCTACTTTACTTTCCAAAATGGATGTAATAAAAGAAACAGAAGCAATACTAAAAATAGCTCTTACAAATATCACTAACTCCCAAGTACCAACTGACATAGAATGGGCTGCAACCAAAGCACAAATCAGAGGATTGTTTATCAAAAAAGCAGCATACTATAAAAAACTATAACTGAAAGAGGAGCATATACTGAAAGGGAAAATAGAGCATCTTGAAAAAGAACTAATATATAACCCTAAGAACCAAACAGAAGCAGAACTTTTAAAACTGCAAAGGGGTCTATATATGTTAGAAACCAGAAACCTATCTTTCTATGAAACCAGAATGTTAGCCACTTACGCAGAAGAAGCTCAAATACCATCTAGAGCTCTGGCCAGAATTATCTGCCAACACAAAAATGCCTCCAATATATCAGAAATAAACTACAGAGACAAAAACTACACAAAAAATGAAGACATTATTAAAACATTTGAACAAATATACTCTCAAATATATGGAGCACAAATACTACAAACCTCAAAGGAAGACAGAACTCTTTTTCTTCAAAAACTGAAATTCCCTAAACTCAATTTAGACCAACAAAAAAAACTAACTGAGCCGATATCCATCAGTGAAATTATTACAACAATCAAACACTTAAAAGTGCATAAGGCTCCGGGTCCGGATGGACTCACATCAGAATTTTACAAAGCATTTTCCCCCTTGATAGCCAAACTACTACACTATACACTGAATTACATAATAAACTATAAAATAAATGATATCCACTTTAATGCCTCTAAAACTATATTTATATTAAAAGAACACACAGACCCCAAAAACCCCGACAGCTACAGACCCATCTCCCTCTTAAATATAGATACTAAAATATTTACCTCTATACTTGCAAACAGAATGAAAAATCTGATAGAAAAAATCCTCTCCCCAGAACAATCCGGTTTTACACCACATAGACAGACTAGTGACAATACATTAACATTAGATGCACTAATATCCTATACTAACCGATACAATATCAACATCTACACATTGGTAGTGGATGCCCTCAAGGCATTTGATAGGGTTAATCTAGAATTCTTACTCCAAACACTACCCTACTTTAATATACCCAATAACTTCATTCAGATCATCCAAACTCTCTATGGCAACCCATACACATCTCTGTATATAAATAAAACTTGGTCAAATAGGATCCTAATAAAAAATGGAACAAGACAAGGATGCCCACTATCACCCGTCCTGTTTAACCTATACCCAGAACCACTCTTTCTATACATTAAACAAAATACATATCACAATCCTCCATCAATACACAACTTCAAAATATACCTCACTGCATTTGCAGATGATCTGAACATATACTGCACTACACCAAATTCAGATATAAACAAAATAATAGCTGCAATTGAACATTTCTCGACTATGGCTAACTACAAACTAAACCTTATTAAAACTAATATTTCCCCCCTAAAAACACCCAAACTCATCTCACTAATACCATTGTTAAACACAATAAAAATTAAAGAAGAAACTAAATACCTGGGAATCACCTTTTTCCAGAGTAACAAAGACTTCTACCAACACAATGTAAACCTTAAATGGCAAAATATAATGCAAGACTGCAAAAGATGGAACAACCTAAAACTACCATTCTTGGCCAAAGTATCAATAATCAAAATGAACATTTTACCTAGATTAATGTATATATTCATGACATGACAGACAACAATACATAATAAATTCTTCAAACAAATTCATACCTTCCTAGCAAACTTTATATGGGAACCCAAAAAAAGAATCTCCTATCCAAAATTAACACTCCCCAAAAGCAAAGGAGGACTAAACCTACCAGATTTTAAAATGTACTACTCGATCATTAATACTAACAGAATATTGAGAATAGCTGAACATAACCCATCAATGGAAAATTGGTCTCCTCTCTGGGTGACAATATATTATAGATATATTAAAGCTCTAGGTTTCAATCCCAAAGCACTTCCATTCCTGAAGCAGAAAGAAATACAAACTTATAACACTATAGAGCCCTTAAAACATTCTATCAACCTAGTGCAAAAACTATTTCAATTCTTGAACCTTAGACATGCCATGACAATACTGCAACCCCTTCATAAAACCCCAAATTTAAAAATAAACAATAAGATGCTGGACAGTCCCTTTTCCCAGACTAAAAGATAAAACAATCCAAGATATCTATCCCTACCTTAACTGTTCAATACAAGAAATGAGGACCAACTTAAACCTCCCTAAATCACACATAATAATCCTAAGACAAATCAAAGAACTGTGTTCCAGTTATCTCCAAAATATTACTATGACCAATAGTGACATAGAAACTTGTAGCAGGCTTTGGAAAACTATTATCACAACAAAGAAAACTATTACCAATTCATATAAAATGATAAATGAAATCAAATACCAGAAGGACCTCCTCTTCTCTAACTACTGGAGAAAAATTAAACCATCTTTAGATGATCAGCAAATAAGCCAGGAAATCAATCTAACACTGAAGATTCTACCCCTCAAAAAGTTAGCATACACTCAGCTCATGATCAATAATAATGCTTATTTTACACCTGCAATCCTACACAAATTTAACACACCTTTCTGCCCACACTGTAAGGACCAGATAGCTGACTTAATCCATGTATTTTGGAGCTGTAAATGTGTCTATAAACTCTGGAACTCTCTCAAGGTACAATTACAAAAAATGGGTTATCAAACATCAACATTAACTTGGGAATTCACTCTGTTATACATTCTCCCACCCAACATCCCAAGAAAACAAGCAAATACACTTTTAACAATTTTCCTACTAATGAAACTGTATATAGCTTTTAAATGGCTAGATACGATAAGTATCTCTTGGGAGGGTTTTAAACAAGTAGCTATACAACACCTTTTAGCTCATAAAATAGTAATAGATAAAAGAAACAAAAACATGAAATCCAGAGAAATTTGGGAACAGACCTTTAACATCATATTAGCATAATTCATCACACAGCAACTTAGAAATACACTATAATGGAACCACAGAACACATACAAGTTCAGATATTAAATAATAACTTGGACATTACAAATGTATATACTGTCTATATAACTGTGGAATTAACAATGAAAGCATCTATGTACATAGTGTAAACAGATATGTTTTATGACCTATATCCTGTGGTATTTGACATCAATGTATAACATATGTATATGTGTGTATGTGTATGTATGTATATACGTGTGTGTGTATGTATGTATATATATATATATATATATATATATATATATATATATATATATGTATGTATGTGTATGTATATATCTATATATATATATATATATATATATATTTATATATATATGCACACGGTCATGTTGTAAGATGGTTTTTATTTGTGGCATTTATTAATGTAAAAATAAAAATAAAAATTATTGAAAAAAAAAAAATAGGCCATTTTCATTCATAGCCAGCCCATAGCAGCCTCCTCCAGCAAGCAGGTATAGCCACATTGTTGACTGTGTATAAGTCAGATGTCTGACTGCCATAAAAAATAACGGTTACATTAATTTATTTTTATCTGATATGACCAATAGCCACAGCTTGTATTCCAGCTCATTTCACCAAAATACAGATTAGTCAAGCAATGCCACAATTACAACAACAAACAGCACGGCTATTTGTATCATTCACATGCAGCCCCCCACCCCCGCCAATTGCCTAAAATTATAACTGGACAGACTCTACCAGGATAAAAATAATGGTTACACTAATGTTTTGTCTCATTTGGCCTTGCCATGACAACAAATGGCTACATTAAATGTATTTTTATGACACAAAAAACGTAGTTGTGGCTTCCATTCCATCTTATGTCAGTCAAATACACATTAGTCCTACAAAGCTACAAAATGCTCCTTTAGCTATTTCCTACATACAGTATCTGGTTTAACACTATCAGGACAACAAAATGGCTATGTTAATGTGTTTGTCACATACCAACAGTAGTCGCAGCTGGTTTTTCATCTTAATTCACCCAAATACACATTAGTTATGCAAAGACAAAATTACAGCTTGTAATAATCAGGGCCAGTCATTTCATTCATGGTCAGCCTTTATACCCATTGTCTAGTACCTAAAGTATCTGTTTTGATCCTGTCAAGATAAAAAAAATAATGGTTACAGTGATGTATTTTTGTTTGACAGAAATAGCAGACACAACTTGTATTCCAATGTTCTTCACTGAAATACACATTGATCCTACAATGCTACAATTACAACAGCAAACAGCAGGGTCAGTTGTTTCATTCACAGACAGACCTCATACCCATTGCCTAATCATAATATCTGGTTTGACTTTGCCAGGATAAAAGAAATAATGCTATATTTTTTTTTTTTGTCTCACACAAACAGTCCTCACAGTTTGTATTCCACTTTGTTTCACCCAAATACACATTAGTTCTACAAATCAGCAGACAGCCCCTATACCTACTGCCTAGCCATAGAATCTGGTTTTACTGCATCAGGATGAAAAAAATGCCTGCATTAATGTATTTTTTCTCACACAAACAACTTGTTGTATTCCAGCTTACTTCACCCTGCAGTACCAAAATTACACCACCAAACAGCAAGGCCAAGCATTTCATCCACAGAAAGCCCCCATACCAACTGCCTGTTCATAACATCTGGTAGGAGTCGGCATCTCACCTGCTTACACTGAAGACTGGGTTCCACTTCTTTACATTAGCCCATAATGCCATAATAATTCTCATTCAGTGGCTTTGTCAGTCTCCACTTTGCACCGTCTTTTCCTCATTATTGCTTCACTTTTGTAACCAACTTCAGTTTTCACATTAGTACAAAATGAAGAGTATTTGTTTATGCATAACCATTCCATTATCTTCTGTAAATACAAAACTTCCTTTGCACTTGTAATCATAGGTTCATGGGTATACACTAGGCTAACGACCACCAGGGCCTTTATAAGCCTAGGTGTGCATCCCAACCCAAGTATGTTCCTATGTATTATGGGCATTTATTCAGAGGGGGTATGTTAGTTAGGAAATTTCTAGAGGTTATGTGAAGGGGGCAGACATTAATTTGGGCATTACTGTCTGCCTCTGCCGATCAGAGAGATGGGGGCCAGACCTAGAGTAAATTTCCAACTTTACATTAATTGGTCAACGTTTGTGATACAACTGCTGTTCCAGTGATATCTTCACGTCCAATGTCAAGAAGACAGATTCAGGCTAAAGATTTGGCTGTTGACAAGAACAAATTGAGATTTAAAGTGGATACCCAGAATTTCATGGCAACCTGTTCTTTTACAATACAACTCAGTTTTATCTGACTTTTTTGAGGTACAGTGGCAATATTTAGTTTTGATTTGGCTGCATTTTTAATGCTAAGCTGCTAATATTGTTAATAGGGGAAGCTTTATCTCTCCTAGCCGCCCCCCACCCACCCTACCCCATTAAATCTGCACTGATATGGGAAGTCAAGAACATCTGTAGAGTCATTCTATACACCCTGTGTGAAGAGCAGCACTCTTTTAAGACAAGTGCCCTGTGAAATCCAGAAGAGATCTTTTAATCACTAACCTCATCCACAGTATGACTTACAGTAGCCACTAGTCCTTTCTAAGCTCCAAAATATAATGCTTGGAACTTGCAGCTATACTCCTCTGTCTGAACACAGTTCAAACCAAGAACCTCTTGACATCAGAAAATACTCTGAGAATGCATTTTAAGGGTCTAATTTGTGGCTAAAAGTGACATTCCCAAGCTGACCGATTAGCTGAAAATTAATCCCATTGTCCATTTTGGCTAATCTTTACTAAAAGTCATTTTCTGTGAGAAGAGGCAAAGGAACCCCCCATAAGTCCCAGCTGTGCATCTGATCATCTCCAAGATAGCTGGCAGTTTTAAGCTTTATTAATAAAAATTTCCACTTCCTCAATTCATCTTCACTGCATTTAGACAGCTATCCTGCTCCCACCTCTTATATGCCTTCATCGCATTTAGAAAAATCATAAATTTGATCTCACAAATTTATCTATCTGAATTCAAGTAGGAACTTTATTTATACCTATTTACATGTTCCACAATCTATTAGAAGCTATATCCCATCCAGCATTGCCCTTCATAAGCCTGATGTAGGTGTCCCCCATTAAAACCCATCCTCTACTGTTTTCTTGTGACTATACAAGAACCAAATTTACACGACTCATTGTCTTAACTACATAAACAGTCTTTTCCTGTCCTGTTACTGTGCTTTAATCAATTGACATAGAAAGAGATTTCTGATAGTCCAAAAGGGACACTTGCCCCAAATATATTTTATTTATTTATGCATTTATTTTTCTTACCAGGGTAGTGGACTGATAACAAGTGACCCATATCAGCCAACGTCAGGGAAATTACATACAAAATAATAGCTACTCAGTATAGAACAAAACAACAGTTTAGATAAATATGAAATATAGAAGCATATGTTTATGCAACAATGTATGTTAAAGGGGGGTGCCTATGAGTATGCACATTCCTCCATTTAATAAACTGCAAATTTTACACAGCCAATAGCTTATTTTGTTTTATTTCATCTTTCATCTATGGACTTCTAGCTACCTTATGCATTACTGATGTCACTCACTGTTTGACACTATATCTTCCTTGGAAAACCTGTTCCAATCATGTAATTTCTGGTTTGAAATAACTTTCGTAGCTGTGCTGAGCTGTCTAGGCCCTATCTTAAAATGTGTTTATTTGTTTATGTACATATATATGTATATCTGTATGTATATATGTATGTATTTACTTATTTATTTTTCTGTTTAACTGGTAGGTAGGCTGGGCTGTTGACCCTCTTCATACATGACCTAAGATGAGCAAGGATTGCAGTAATAACAACAAGTTGAAATTACAAGGTGCAAACAAAAAGATCCCAGTAAACAATATCCAATAAGTAGTACAATATACAAGAAGTATTAACATTCCTCAGTATGGTATGTGATTTTTAAGATATTGATTGTTAAGCTATGCAAGAAATAACTTTGTAAAAAAGACAATAGAAAATAAAAAGAAACATGCAAGCTCTAAGCCCAAAGGTGTACAGGCAGAGTGACTGTTTTCACTTCTGGTGAAATGCAACCAGGGATGGACTCGGGCCACTGGTACAGATAGCTGGGGAGGAAAGGATGAAGTGGTCAGTGGCCAACCCTCCCTATCTTGGTGGAAGGGCCTGAGGAAATCCAGTGCCTGTGTGACCTCTCATGGGGACCAGAAGCCTTGCAAATTATCAACTCAAATGACATAAGGCTGGCATTGGCATCCTTAATGCCACTGCAGCAGTCATTCTCCAAAGCTAGGGAATTTGACTGGCTGTCATAAGGATGATGGCTCCCACTTTTCATATCTACTTCCCCAATGGATTTCTCATTCTTTGAGGCTACAATTCAGTGATCCTTAAGGATGGTTCACAGAGGACTTGGGGGGGCCTACCTACTGAATGGTTTTGCTGGGGGTACCAGACAGAGAATTTAGGGGATCAAGGGTTGGATATGCAGAGAAATTGTGGGAATGTCACATGGGCACTACAGTGCAAGGAGGGGATGTACGAATAGAAAACAGTGCAAGTTCGCTAGTCATACAATTTCTACATATAATACGTTTTTCACGTACCTACAGGCTCTTTACATATATTCATTTCCATCAAATAATGCACATCATATTTACATCAGTCAAACAGCACCATTAAGTTGAAAGATCATTTATCAATTTTGATAGATAATGCAGAGCTCTCAGATTATGTGTCATAGGCAGGTATAAGCCTAGCCTTAAAAAGCATTCTACCTTCTCCAAGGATGATGCCACAATACAAACAAAAAATGATTGACTTTAACAACTGGCTTAGCTGCTGGTGTCATTCCAAGGGGATCCACTATCTGTCAGCCTGGGAAGACATGGTCGACAAGCCATGCTGCTTTGTCAGAGATGGTCTGCACCTGTCTCCTCTAGGCTTTCAGATACTGGCAAAGGCATTAACCATCCCCCATTGTGCTTTTTTAGGCAGTGTCAAACTAAACAACCTCCCAACATAACAAAATCCTCTCTAGATAAACTTAAGGTACTGCTGCTTAATGCCAGGAGTCTGAACAAGAAACTGCACTCCCTGGAAGCACTTCTTACTTTGGAAGATGCTGATGTCTGTGCACTTTCTGAGACATGGTTCAAAGGCATGGAAAGCACCCTGGCCATGCAGGCCTACAATGTCTTCCATATATTCAGACCACAAACTGAGCATGAAAGAACCAAAGGAGGAAGTGTATCCATCTTCATTAAGGATAAGTACACCTCTAGACTGGTCAAACAGTATGCCTCTCTTGAGCTACTCCATGTCCAATTAACTAAAAGCAAAGTCCACTACCACATCCTAGCTAGCTATAGGTCCCCCACCATGAAACAGAAAAAGCATAACGCATACATGGATATACTGGAGTCACTTGCCATACAGCCCAACACCTTACCTATGGGTGATTTAATTATCCTGCCATCGACTGGGAAACATGCACAACCACCAACATGCTGGCTCAGAGGTTGTTGAACCTTGTCAATGCACATGCTCTGAAACAGCTAGTCAGCACACTCACAAGAGACTCAAATGTCCCACTAACATGGGAGAGCATTGCAACCCCCCTATATGATGTCCCCCCTGGAAAGATTGGATCATAAATCAGGCTTGTTTGATGTAATTTTAAGACAAGATACCCCCATCAAGCTCAAAGACACTTAAGAATTTTTCAAAGACAAATTACTTCCTAATAAGTGATGGTATAAGAAGTTTCAAAGCCCCTCGAATGCAGATAACACGGACTGCTATGCAGAGGTTCATCAATTCCCTGTATAACCAGTTAAATAGTTGTATATAATTGGTTGTACCTGACCAGATTAAAACCAGGTCTAGCCAAAAAAACCAAGCTACCCTGGTGGACTCCTAGTATAAACAGACTACACAACGAGACAAACCAACTGATGTCCAAAAACAACAGGGAACTGGCTAAGCAGAGCAAATAATCCATTTCTAGCTTAAACAAACAAATTACAGATCTTGTTATGTCCTTCAAAGATAATTACAAAGGAAAAATCACCTCCCTAGCTAAGGGCAATAACAAGGCATTCTTTAACTACATCAGAAATCTAAAAGGGAATACCCAGCTATGCACTGAACCGGTTGTGGATGGCACCACCCATACTCAACAGGATGTAATAGCCAACCTGCTAGCTCACAGATTTGGAGCAAACTTCACCCTCCTGTCCTCTCCAGTCATCCCCCAAAATATACCTGCCATCATTCTTTAGCCTGTTATCTCAAGAGAGCAGGTCATCTTGCTGCTCTCCAAAGCCAAAAACATGGCATCACTGGGACCAGAAAACATCCCAGGTTGCCTTTTAAACAACTTAAACATGACCTTGCAGATCCACTTGGATCTCTGTTTAAAAACAGCCTATGAACTGGCCATGTTCCGGCGGAATGGATGACAGCAACAGTAATCCCTCTGCACAAAGTGGGACCATCAACAGACCCTAGGAATTATAGGCCCATAAGCTTGACTAGCCTCATCTGCAAGGCCAGGAAAGAATCATTATGGAGCTTATTAACAAGGACATAGTTAATCTCCATACTCTGGACCCAACCCAGTTTGGATTTGTTAAGGTAAATCATGCCTGTTATATATGGTTGACTTCTTCGAGAAAGTCAACAAGGCCCTGTACAAGGGGAAAGACAGTGCATACCACCTATGTTGACCTAACCAAGGCATTTGACACAATTCTCCACTCAGGTATTATAGAGAAACTCTCCAAATTGAGAATTAACCCCTACATTACCAAATCGGTAGCCGACTGGCTCATCGACAGGACACATACTGTCAAAGTGGGTGACTTTATGTCTAGCAAAAGACCAGTCACCAGTGGCATACCACAGGGTTCTGTGTTGGGCCTCTTATTGTTTGGAATTTATTTTTCAGAAGTCCAGGCAAACTTGGATAGCCTATGGCTGAATGTTTTCTGACAACTGCAAATTGGGAAGCAATTATTGAGTCCCCCAACGATGTTAATATACTGCAGGCAGGGTTAAAACAGACAAACGATTGGTGCCAAAGCCACGGATTAAAGCTAAATAAATAAATAAATAAATAAAACATTATTATTCCCTTTGGGAAAGCTGACATCCCTGCTAATTACATTATAGACATCACCCCACCTAAGAGCAATCTGAACTTTGACCATCACGTATCCACAGTAGTAAGGAAATCCTGCTGTGTGACACATCTTATAAGTAAAGGCATTGCATCTAGATCTAAGGATGTTATAATTCCATTATACTCACCCCTGATGAGACCAACAATTGAGTACAATGCTCCCTTTCAAATGTACCTCACCAGACAGACCACAGAGGTTTCTCACCAAAAAATTACAGGGTACACAAAACAAGTCTTACACAGAAAGACTGAAAGCCCTGCCACTGTATTCTGTCTTCTACAAGTTGCTAAAGGGTGACCTGTGCCTGGCTTACAGGGCAGACTCTGACCCGGCCCTGACAGAAATGCTACACATTCATAAATCAAACTGCACAAGGGTCACTCACTCCAGGGATCTTAACCTAGCCTCTGACATCAACAGGTCATGCTGAAGAGATAGATATATCTCCCAGCGACTGCCACTTCTCTTGATCAAGTTTCCAAGTCATGTGAAAAAGACCCCCTCCCTGACCCTTTTCAAATGCAACCTAGATCAATGGATGGGTTACCGCAAATTCACTCCTGGGGAGGTGCCCATGTTCCTTCTGAACAGAGGAAGTTAGTATTAATTACCTTAGACTCTTTCCTCTCCAAATTTCACTCAACTAATCACCAACAATTGGGGAAACTTGGGATAAATATGGCTAGACTTGTAAGGGCTCTAGGCCCGTTAGCCTAGTACCCTTCTATGAACCTATGAAGAGGTGAACTGCTATATTTTTAACCAATTTCTCTATAACAGTTACATTTGCTAGTTTTAAATAGGGGCTTCTTCATCTTTTTTTTTATTTTTTTTTAAATAGTTTGATTTGTAATGTTATTAAACAGATTGTTCCATGTACCATGGCCAATTTTGCTGAAAGCTAAAAGCTTTTTCACTTATCACTTGCACAAATCTAATGGTTCTGATTCTGATTCTGTATGTTTCTCTCCAACTTCATAATTATGTTCCCTTATTCTGACTTAGGACTTCGGTACAGGACACCACTGCAGTTTTCAATCGTAAACATAAAAGTGCTGATGACTCTGCTTTGTATGGGCAGACAGATACAAAGTGACGATCAGTACGTTAGTACATCTACCAAGACGGTGAAGCTGATTATTTTATTCTCAGCCTTTTGTAATACATGTGAGTTTCTGCGCAAAAAACAGTGATGTCTCCCTATCATCGTTGCACCCTAACTTGGCGTCAGTATATTTCTAGCCTGGTTTGTGAGGATAGCAGATAACATTCATAACAGAGTTTAATTTGGTCTAATACTGTCCTATAACTGTGTCTGTATGGGGTACAAAGGGAGGTGTCACATCTAATAGTTTTCCAAGGTGCTCTTCTTCTTTAACATTTCAAATCAGGCACTTATGTGGGCCCTTGAATAACAGTCAAGGTACTGGGCCCCTGAATAACAGTCAAGGTACTGGGCCCCTGAATAACAGTCAAGGCACTGGGCCCTTGAAAAACAGTCAAGGCACTGGGCCCTTGAATAACAGTCAATGCACTTCTGAAATTATTTATAGGAGGTGAGAAATATCAATATTCCTGATTTCATTTGGTTTAATCAGTACTCCTGATTTCATTTGATTTACTGCTGGTCTTTCTCTCATCTTCAATGGAAGACTGTATTCTGTCTTCTACAGGTTGCTAAAGGGTGACCTGTGCCTGGCTTGCTGCCCTTAATCTGACTTGCAAGTTTGACATCAATTTTCCTCAAATAGCAAAGGCCATCTGCATACATAGTTACACTAAGTGAAAGCAGACCCAATGGTAGGTCATTAAAAAATGGAGAGAGGCAAAGCAAATAATGTGAGACTCCTGCTCTGAAAGGTCCACTTTCTAACATGCTTGGTGACAGCAGACCTGTAAACTTCTATCAGCCAGACAGGTTTTGAACCATGAGACTATGTTTTCTCCAAAATTCTGTTTTCTCAGTTTATGCAGCAAGACAGACTGTTAACTGTATCAAATGTCCCATTCATGTCTAAAACATTTCAGCAGTGAAGAGCCCAACAAACACGTTACAGTAAATTGAGATTTCTACTTTATTGACTGATGCCAGGGTAATCCTATGGGCTAGGCTAGTAAAGGCTCCAGGGCCATTAGTCTAGTACACACCTACGAACCTATGAACCTATGTGTAGCATACAAAACAGTGTTTCACAGAAACCTGAGCAGTGGAGGCAGAGGAGTTATAAAGGCTGATGTAGATGAAGTGTCTAAGATGGATGGGTGGGTGCATACTGAGGAACACGGGAAAATTTATGACATCAGAGCAGAAGCCAAAGTAGCTCCAGGAAAGCAGAAGATGATCTGAGAGAGACTGGAAGAAGGCATGAAGTAATGAGCATAGGCACTGGTGGATTGTGTGAGAGAAGGCTTGTAATAGTCAGGCACAAATGATGAAGAAGGCAGAAGAGTGAAAGTGAATCAATAACATCTTCTATGCAAGATTTGATTTGTGGAAAGCCCTGAACTGTAAGAAACAAGCTTCTCATCAAAAAGGAAAGAAAAAACATTTTTTTTAAATTTTTTTAATTCTGTTTAAATATTTTAAGTTGTACTTAATATGTATTAACTGGTTACACTTTTTGTACTTTTCTGCTTTTTTTCCATGTTTTAGCCCAAAAGGTAACCTGCTTGCATTTTTCCAGTTTGTACTGGGCCAGTTTGTACTGGGACCTTAGTCTTGTAGCTTTATTTCCAGATTTGGGACAATTGTGAATTACTATAAGATCTTAGCAATATGTAAACATTATACTGCAATGCTATCTTCATAAGTAGAATTACTTGTAAAATCTAACCATTTGTATTATGAGACCTGTCTGAGGCATTAGTCTTGTAGTTTTATTCACATTTATGGCAGAACTGTGAATTATTGCCAGATATGAGCCTCATTTAGTCATTTATTACTGCATGTTTCCAGAAACAGTATTACTGGTAAATGTCTGCAGTCTGGTGCCTTAGACTATGGCAGAATTGCAGTGGTGGGAGTATTGTAAATTCTGCTCCCAGGACTGGTGTTTTGGTGCTTTTACAACTGTTTATATTCCAGTTTTTCTGCTAGTGTCTTACATTCTGCTCATTGTTTACCTGCTTAAACTTGTATTCCACTGCCTTTCTGTTCTACTGTTATTTGTGTCTGCCCCAGCCCCTACTGAGACGTTAAGCTAAAGTTTCTGAAATTCTAATGTACCTGGGTCATTGCCCTGTAGCTCAGAGTCATATGACTAGAGTTCCAGTGTTGACTTCATTTAATTGGATCCCTCCCTACCTAACTTGCTTCTTGCAGCTTGTATTGTTCCCCAACCATTCCACTCTTTTCCTGTTGTGGTTTTAAAATGTTGCTTTTCCTGGCTTCTGCCCCTTATGGCAATCTTACTTTCAAAGTCCCTTCCTCCCCTCTTTCATTGCTATTGTCTGTTGTGCAAGCTATTTCAGTACTTTCCCATCCATTGTTTTCTGTAAAAGCATAACACTGAGAGACCACACTGCAAACAGCATTGCCCGTGAGTAAACTTCCGTTTCTGCAAATTGTCTCCAGCTCATTTTCCCACAGCTTCCATTGCACAACAGTGTTTTAAAGTGCTACTGCCTTATCTTTGCTTTATTTGTTGATTTTCCACTTTAAATAATTTTAAAGGTCCTTAATACTTGCAATTGCCTTACCAGGTAGTTTGTTTAAGTTGTTTTGTGGTAGCATTATGCTTTCAAGCAATCCTTTTTGTGTTTTTACACTAAGAGGACTGGGATATTTTGTCTAGTGGCAGTACATGTTGGTATGGTCTATGTGAGGTGGGAAATGCTTAAGAAAGCTGTAAGTGTTTTGCTTTATTGACCAGAAGGCTTAGAAGCCAATTTTGTGCATTTTAAGTACCTGTATAAATTTGGCAAATTAGTGCATCACTGCCCTTCATGCAGCAGTGGTTAGTAATGCCCTGTACAGACACCTAGAAACCAAATTTTCCCTATAAAAACACCTGTGAATCTGACTGTAAAGCAATTATTTTGCTTGTTGAGTAGCACAAAGCAGCTAGTTAGAGTGTTGAAGAGCTTTACCCTTTCAGTTTAGTATTATACAGCCTAGTCTTAGTTAACCCACTACTGACCCCTCATGTAACGCATCCTTGAAGATCACACAATAAAGGACTTGATATCATGGATATGCACTTTCCCAATTTCTCCGCAGCCAGTTTGTTAGATATGGATACATTTAGACAATGTAACAATTATCTAATGTTCATTGACAACCATTTAATCCTGAAACAAACAAATACATCATTCAAGAGATGCATATACACAATGTCTCAGGAAGCAAAACTCTCATGTGTAAACACTCATAATAACAGTCTGGTTGTTAGAAACACACATGCTACACCCACCACACATAGTATGAACCCCACACACATAGACCTATTTATAATGAGGCAATTAAATGCAGTCTTCTGAAACCCCAACAAAGTCCCAGACATTCCACCTGCAAAAATTATCCTTGGCAAACCACAAAGCACTTAACAGAAAGGTCCTTACCGCTGCACATACAGCCACACCCAGTGCAGTCTCACCTACTCAGCTCATAAGGCAAGTCAATACACCACCCAGGACTCTAGTCATAAGGGTGTGTATTGTACGACATACTGATGCCCTACTCACCAGGCTGAACCAGGAGAAAATAATGGTCAGTTACCTATCAGGGATCAAGATCTGCTAAGTTATGCACAAACTGAAATCACTGCACCATAGGTACCAGTATGGTTCAGTC
The DNA here is from genome assembly GCF_019279795.1 of Protopterus annectens. NCBI lineage: Eukaryota > Metazoa > Chordata > Ceratodontiformes > Protopteridae > Protopterus > Protopterus annectens. The sequence goes on from NC_056747.1 coordinate 1,254,221,269, forward strand.
ACAGTCCCTGTAGGTGTAAATGAGCTGAGATGTAACTCCCCAGACTATATGAAGAGATACATTATGGAGCTCCTGAACTATGTATCCCAGGCTGGTATGTGCCTAGCATGGAGAAACATTATACCTTCATCAAGGATGACACCACAATACAAACAGAAGATGAGTGACTTTAATAATTGTTTACATTTTTGGTGTCATTCTGGGATGATACAATATCTGTCAGCATAGGAGGACACTGTTAACAAACCACGTTGCTTTGCCAAGGATGGTCTGCATATGTCCCACTCTAGGCTTTTGAATATTGTTTAAAACCTGTCCTCCCCAACAGAGCCTTTTCTAGGCAATGCAAGATTGACAAACCTTTCAACATAGCAAAATCTTCCCAAGGCAATCTAAAGATGTTACTGATTAATGCCAGGGGTCTAAACAAGAAGCTCCAATCCCCTCCAAGCTCTCCCCACCCTGGAGAATGCAGACATCTGCACAATTACCAAGACATAGTTTAAAGCCGCAGAAAGTATCCCAGCAGTACAAGGCTTCAGTGCCTTCCACACATTTAGACTAGCACAGACAGGGACTAAAGGTGGAGGGGTTTCAAACAAGCAAACCTCTACATTGGTTAAACAGGATGATGCACTGGAGTTCCTCCATATCCAGATTACTATAGGCAAGGTCCCATACCATATCCTGGAAAGCTATAGGTCATCCTCTGTGTCCCATGAAATACATAACTCGTACTTTGACCTATTGGAGACACTCACCATTCAACCAAATACCATACTCATGGGGCTTTGTTTATCCCTCTGTAAACTGGGAATCCTACACGACCCCAAATTTACAGTCACACAGATTCCTAGGCTTTGGAGACACAAACGCCCTGGACCAGTTGGAGGTACAAACTTATTGGACCTGGTACTGACAAAAATGGGAGAATGCACAAACTCAACCCCCCCCCCCCACACACACACACACACACACACACACAATATGGGAATGCACCAACTCACCCACCCCCCCAACACACACACACACAGTGTCATGGCCTCTCTGGTAAAAATGGACCACAAAGCAGTCTCCTTTGTAATTCAAAATAAAAATCAATTTTAACTCCAGCAAACCATGTAACAGTCAGAAACTTATGTAAGGCAAACTACCTTTTATTAAGTGATAGCCTGTCAAAAATTCAAGTGCCTCCAAACCCAGACACCACAGCAGCCTCTGCAGAATTATCAACAGAAGCTCTGTACAACCATGTCAATGATTCATACAGGCTGCTGTGCTGACCAGAAATAAACCCAAAACTAACTAAAAAAAACACCCTGGTGGAATCTAAAATTAAACAGTTTGTAAAAAAAAGTTACAGCTATAATTACGAAGTGAAACACCTAAAAAGATAAAAAAAACTATCTTATCAAACTGAATAGTCAATTAAGTCCAACAAAGCAAGTTTTGAGGAAAAGATAGCATCCCAGGCCAAGAGCAATGATAAGCCCTTCTTTAGCTATGCATGAAACCTCAAAGGCAGCACACAACAGTGCACCAAACTGTTGGTAAATGGAGACACATTCATGCAACCAGGAGATATGGTAAATCATTTGACTGACAAATTCAGCTCCAGTTTTACTCTACTCTTAGCCCCAAGCTACCCTCCAGGAAATGCCACCCAACATAACCCCTCCAACTATCAATAGGGAGCAGGTCTTAGACACACTCTTAAAGGCCAAGAACACAGCTTATATCCCAGGATGCTTCTTAAATAGCCTAAAATAGAACCTATTACAGCCATGAGCATCTCTATTCAACCACTGCATCTGCAGAGACTTCATTCCGTGCAAATGGAAGACTGTAATGGTCATCCCATTGCATAAGGGCAGAACTTCAACAGATCCTGGGAACCACAAATCCATTGCTCTGACTGGTATAATATATGAAAAGCCAGGGAAAGAATTCTTATAAAAATGATTAACAATGACATAGGAAACCTTCAGACACTGGATCCAACCCAGTTTGGTTTCATCAAAACCACGTCACACCTACTGAACCTGGTGGACTTTTTTTGAGAAGGGCACCAAGGCAACGGAGGAGGGCAAATGGTGCATACTGCCTACCTTGACCTACCTAAGGCATTTGATACAATACCCCATTTGGACATTGTAAACAAACTCATGGAATTAGGCATAAACCCCTACAGCAAGTTGGCTCACAGACAGGACCCAACAAGTAAGAATTGGAGAGACCACAAAGACGCCGATCACCAGTTGAGTCCCCCAAAGCTTTGTGCTGTCTACTCATCTTTGGCATCTATTTTTCAGAAGTTAAGACTGTTAAGGTCAATGCCAAGGGCCACTAACTTACCACATTTGTAGATGACTTCAAGCTTGGAGCAATCATAGAACCCTCCCTCAAGATACTATCATCTTACAGGAAGGTTTAACACAGACAGATGACCGGTGTAAAAGTTGTGGCTTAACACTCAATGTCAAGAAGATCATAATGGTACCTTTTGGGACATTGACTACTTACAGAAACTACCTCATTGATAAAATACCCCAAAGAGTAGACACAGTAGTCAGGGATTTGGAGACTTGTAGGTAGTAACCTGGCTTTCGACTAACATTTGTCCAATGTATTAAGAAAATCATTCTGTCACTCAGCTTATAAGTAACAGCACGGCATCTAGGTCCAGGGAAGTCATCTTGTGACTGAACTCAGCTCTCATCAGACCATCACTGTGTAGAACTCCCCCTTTGATATGTACTTGACCAGGCTCATGCAACAACTGGAACGCCCACAGATGTTCTTCATAAAAAGAATACAGGGCATAAACATAAGTGCCCTATGAGGATTGCTTTAACACCCTGTCTCTGTACTCTGTTTCCTACTGACTGCTGACAAGCGATTTATGCCTAGCAAACAAGGCATCCTTGGATTCTGCTCCGATGGACATTTTGCATATCCACAAAAATAACTGCATAAGAACTACTTGCTATAAGGATTTAAACTACACTTGCAACTTAAATAAGACACATTGGAGGGGCAGGTATGTATCTCAGAGAATCCCCATTCTCTGGAATAGGCTTTCCATCCATGTAAATCAGAGCCCTTTCCCAACCCTATTCAAGTTTAACCTGGACCAGTAGTTATGAAATTGGAAATTCACCCCTGATCTGACACCTATGTCTCAGAAGGACAGAGGCAGCATTTACATCATCCCCTAACTAACATACACTCCTTAAAATAACCTCTAAGGCACAATAACTCCTTGGATACATTTGTGTTGTATGGCTAAGGTTATAAAGGTTCTAGTGGTTGTCAGCCTAGGACACATCTATGAATGTCCTACGTGCGGTGGCCACAGTTAACATGACACTCTGACTCCATAAAAAAAAAAAAAAAAAAAAAAAAAAAACTGGAAAAGGGAGGATGATGATGATGATGATGACTACTGCACTAAAGCCTTTTTGAAATCCATATTAATTGTCACTTGACACCCCATATTCATTTATGTGGATGGAAATTTGCTTATAAACAAGCTTTTTACATTTTTATAGGGCAGTATAGATTATTTATTTATCAATTTATTTAACTGTTAACCATGTAAGTAAATTGGTCCCAAGACCATTTTTATTTGACTGTTAACCAGGTTAGTGAAGAGGCAGTTACAACTTTTCAAAACAACAATTACTATGCAGATTATGGAGTTACATTTCAAACCAACACTTACATTCAGATTACATTATAACCAACATTTACAGTTCAATGCTGTTACATGAATATTTGCAGAAATCTCTGCATTCTTTTCAAAGATACAAGCACTAATATAGTTAAATAACTGCTTCCTATAATTGTTTGATATTGACATTATTTATTTAAGGAATAAAAATATTGGGTGTATCAGGATTTACCTTTTGTTGGTATGGTTTTACCCTTGTGATCAAACAAAGTTATCTGTGGGTAAATCCTGATATACCCACACTCAGGAATGGACTATTGATATTATACAATGATATTATTTAAGAAAGAAAGTGCTTACTTTTCTTAAATAGTGTTTTTGTATAATGTCACTGTAGTGTTCCCCTGCATTTTTCCTTGTTTGCCAATATACTGCCCATAATGTACTGCAGGACTTCGCCATCGCAATTAAAGCACACCATACATGAGTTAATCCTGTGACACCCACACCCAGTCATGGGTTATTGCTAAATTATGAGCTTTAACAGGGTGTCTTTCTTTGTTGTGGGGTTACTTGTTAAGCTGAATTTTTAAGGTGAGGCTTCTATGGAATTGAGGTGCTGTAGCTCCTATTGTATTAAATTAAAATCTCACAAATAATGGTATTTTAAAGAAGGATGTTCTGAGGAAGTTGAGTGAAAATGCATTTCTTGGTGTTGTGTAAGAATGTGTATTCGCTTGGTGTGAAAGTTAGGTAGGGGATGGTTTGTGTGGAGAGATTCAGTAACTAGTACACTGTGACTGCAAGGCCTGAGGTGGAACTGGGACAACTAAATTCCTAATACATATATTGGGACTGGGTGCTGAAGGAGGGGTTAAGGAGATCAGAGTGAATACTAGAATGAGACTCATGGGTAATTAATAGTACTTAGTAACTGGATAGAACTAAAGATGGTGAGGTTACTAAGTAAAAAGTAATGACAATGAACTGAATTCAAGTACAGAGATGCTGTGCAGAGCAGGGACTCCCCATTGCAGGACTCTACACTAGCAAATTCACCATTTCAGCACATCAGTCCTGTGAGCACTACTGCACTGCACACCAATGATCTAGTTGTGGCAGTCAGTACTGCTGCACTGCACATCAGTGATCTAGTTGTGGCAGTCAGTACTGCTGCACTGCGCACCAGTAAGCTAATTGTGGTGCGCCAAAGGTGGCAGACATCCTAGGTGCAAAGTGTTAACGGATGCACTCCGCAGATCCCAGTAATTCTTTAGTGCAATACCAGAATTCAGAAATGAATGCCAGTTTTGTATTTATGTTTAGATCTGAAGTACATTTGTGCTCCGTGTATGGTAGAAACTGTAGCGGCTGTTTGCTACACATGTAATGTGCTACAGTTTCAAAACAAAACTTTTTTTTTTCAGTTGGTTCTGTTTCAGGACTTCAAAACTGAACAGCACTTAGCACTTGTGGACTGTAGCAACTAACTGCTACACATGCAAAAAAAAATATTTCTTTCAAAATCCCACTAATGTGCCATTGATTTGTTTAGCAGACTTTATTGCAGGCTAACTGGAGTAATTCCCTACCTGCTAATCTGTTTCTGATTCTTAGCCCTCCATGATTACACTCATGCCTGTTATAGGACTAATGTAAAATAATTTGTGCTGTTTGTGTTTTTTTTTTGGGGGGGCTGCTTTTGTTTTATATTTTGTGACATCTTCTCTAATGAAAATCAGGATGTTGCTCCACTATGTTAATGTCTTTGGTATGTAACTGTTCCAGTGGACCAAATGATTTGCAGCTACCAGAACGTCTACTGCCTTCTGTTATGATAAATACAATATCCTAAATGTTACAGTGACAACAAAAATATTCAACTACTGTGACTACTACTTTGAATGAATATTTTGACAATAACTCTGCATAAGATATCTGTGAGCTAAGACCTGGACATTTCTACACATTTAGAAATATTACAAGTGAAATAGCTAGTTTACAGGCAGTGCTGGCTTTGTTAGGGTGCTCCCACAAGCTATTCTCCTTTACAATGTCCAGCTCCTTACACTGGTCAAGCAGGTTACTGTTAGGGATTACACCCATTTGTTTCATTGTAGCAAGAATTTCAGACAAGCCATTGAAGCTAGTCCTCGAACAACTACTCAACAGAAAGACCATCAGAACATTGTATATATATCATGCTAACACCCCAAACACACACACACACACACACACACACACACACACACACACACACACACACACACACACACACACGTGTTTGTGTGTGATTTTTCTAGTCTATCTATATTAGCTTAAATAATTACTGCTATACTTACTGTGTTATAGGTGTTAGCATTTACAGTTTCTTGTTATTACAATAAGTCTGTAAACATAATATATCAGCTTTATATAGTGCTGCGGTAGCATTGTCGCCTCACAGTAAGATGCTGTCCGGTTTGATTCTCAGCTAGAGCATCTTCTGCATGGAGACATGTGTGAATGGGCGTACCTTCGTTGAAGGTTGTGCATCAGGGCTGGCAACTTGGCACGTAAAAATCAACTGCCAATCATTAGCAGACCGGAATTCCTCTGTGGCGACCCTTAACTGGGAAAAGCCGAAAGACACAACAACATAGTGGTATGTGTCTGCCAATTACAGTGGGACACCAGTGCAAAACAAACACTGTCACTGCTTCATGGCAGGGGATTGTTATACTACTGGAAAATCAGACCAGACACTGACTAACATCTGTGAGTAGGAACCTGTGTATTGAGCTGCTAAAAGAGGGGACTCAGTTTACTGACAGAATGCAGTGCAGGTAAAGGTTACCTCCACATAAAAGCACAGCCACCTGTAAACACTTTAATGCTTTTTCCCTTTCCCTTGAGCTAGAGTGACCTTGGAAATGACCACGCTGAGTGGAGGATAAGAGATGGTGGAACTGACATTGTGCTGTTGACTGTTTCTTCAGTCAAGCCACACTTTTATCATATTACTCTGTCAATCAAGTTAGACCTCCAAAATTGTCACTATCTGAAAGAGCTACTTTTATAGTGAATACCTTACACAACTGTACTCTTCCTTTGACAAATTTATATTATTGTACTTTTTTAACTGGAAATGCTACTGTCTGCTGTTGTGCTGTCTCTCCAATCCTGTAACCCACATCACTATTTTTTACTATCATTTTTGTACTTACAAATCTTTGCACAGAAAAGCATGGACACACGGGGTAATGCAGTGCATGCAGCTTGCTTTTCCAAAATCTGTAATTACAATACACAGCCCATGGCATGCAGCACTGTTTCACAGTATGCACAGATGAGTGTTAAATTTAGATTTTATATAATTTTTAACTCAAGCAAATAGTTTGGGGTTGCCAGAGTATAACCTGAGACACTGTTGCACAGTACACTCAAGGTAACATTACTATACAAAAATAACATGCTGAGGCATCAATATTTCTCAAAGTTGCTGTACAAATAAATATCTCAACTATAATAGAAATTTAGAATCCAAAACCTATACGCATTATATTAGCCTAGAGAAATGCATATGCAAAAAGCAAATTATTCTGGCTTTTGCAGAATGTCAGTTGCCACTGAAAGATCAAAGGTCAAGAACAGCACTGAATGTCAGAGAATGGAAAAGATAAACCTTGGGGGACACAGTGACTGCAAAAAATCTTGAGCCCTCAAGTAATATGACGTAAGTTCAGTACTGTATATCCCAGAGGAACAGCACGTGATAATTCTACACTTCCTTTTACAGAACAGACAGTAAGAAAGAAAAGTGTGCAAGGTATAATGAAAGAAGATATGGGAAGGGCCAAAACACAACACAAACAACAACAACTAAATGCAAACATTATACTAAAAATCTAGTGCTGGTATCCCCCCTAAAAAGAGAGAGAAATTTCAAAAAGGACTGGGAGAAGATACAGTAAGAATTCTGTGTTCAAAATGCATTCATTCCTGGAATGCTGAAATGTAAATTAGGTTAGAACATCCTTGACCCAGTCAAAAGTACATTCTGGTGGATCCAAGTATTGTCACAATATTTCAGAACTTCAAATACAAACATTAGTATTTAGGAAATAGGACATTATTAAGTTATAGATATGAGACAGAACAATAAAATTAAATTCATTTTATCATTATGAATTCAGGAAAATGTACAAGGTTAAACAACTAATATTAACAAACATTTGCAGTATGAATACAGAAGTACTCCAAAGGCATTATAAGAATCTGAAAATCACACCAGGAACTAGAAGCAGATGATCTGAAGGTCACATAAGTGTTGGTAATATCCTTACATGGAGGGAAGATCTGCTTACATTTTGAACTGACTACAAGATCTGTCAGCATGAAGTAGGTTAACCACTTCACTGAAGAAATACATTTCATTAAGACTATGCTGCAGCAGAACAAATATGTGTACTTACTGACTAAGATCATCTACATAAATATATATTTACTTATTTATTTTTCATTCAGTCAGTCGTTCAATTACTAACCAGGCTAGTAGACTGATCCAAAAAAACAAACAACATTTCAGTGAAAGTTTGAGGCTATAACAGAACAGGAACAAAGTTTTGAACAATAAAGCAAGCAATCAGAACAATTTCACAACATGCAGAACAGAACAAATATTTGTATACATGGGATAAAATGTAAAGTATGTATTTGGGACATTCATTTGGTCATTCTCTGATACACGGTTTTGGAGAAGCTGGAGCTTATCCTGGAAGTCAATGGGCACAAGGAAGAGAAATTAATTCTGAAGACCATCCACACAGAATCACACACACACACACACACACACACACACACACACACACACACACACACACACACACACAGTTATTCACACACATGCAAGTATGTGTAGGCACACAGACACATCAGACGTGTGCGCGTGCGCACACACACACACAGTTATTCACACACATGCATGTATGTGTAGGCACACACAGACACAAAAGACACGTGCGTGCACACACACAAACACACACACACACACACACACACACACACACAGTTATTCACACACATGCATGTATGTGTAGGCACACACAGACACATCAGACATGTGCGCGCGCGCACACACACACACACACACAGTTATTCACACATGTGCATGTATGTGTAGGTACACACACACACACACACACACACACACACACACACACACACACACACACACACACAGTTATTCACACACATGCATGTATGTGTAGGCACACAGACACATCAGACATGTGCGCACACACACACACAGTTATTCACACATGCATGTATGTGTAGGCACACACAGACACATCAGACATGCACACACACACACACACACACACACACACACACACACACACACACACACACACACACACAAACACTTAGCACACATGGCCACATACACAACACCATCACACCATCACTGACTATTTAAGGCTCACCAGTTCATCTGAAACATGTTTTTGAGATGTAGAAGGAAACTGGAAATCCACACAGGCAATGGGAGAACATGCCGACTCTGCACAGAAGGCACCCCAGCAGAGAAACAAACCAGGAACCCAAGTGTCAGGTGGCAACACTGACCAGTCAGCCACTGTGTTACCATTCATGCACTGTGTCACCACTCCTGCACTGTCACCACTCTTGCTCTATGTTACCATTCATGCATTGTGTCACTACTCCTGCATTGTGTCACCACTCCTGCACTGTGCCACCAGATCTGCACTGTCACCACTCCTGCATTGTGACACCATTCCTGCACTGTGTTACCACTCTTGTAGTGTCACCACTCCTGCACTGTGCCACCAGTTCTGCACTGTCACCACTCCTGCATTGTGACACCATTCCTGCACTGTGTTACCACTCTTGTAGTGTCACCACTCCTGCACTGTGCTACCAGTTCTGAACTGTCACCACTCCTGCATTGTGACACCATTCCTGCACTGTGACACCACTCTTGGACTGTGTTATCATTCCTGCATTGTGTCACCACTCCTGCACTGTGTCACCACTCTTGCACTGTGTTACCATTCCTGCATTGTGTCACCACTCCTGCATTGTGCCACCAGTTCTGCACTGTCACCACTCCTGCATTGTGACACCACTCCTGCATTGGGTCACCACTCCTGCATTGATACTTATAAGGCAGAGTTTTATTCAGCCACAGAGGGTAGCATTGATTGACTTGTATAATTGAAGTCAGGGTTCATGGAAAACAAGTGACAAGAACAAAACTGATACTCATATAAATAGTTTATATGTTTGTAGTCTCTTGGTCTGTATGTAAAATTACACCTCTCTAGACATACACACACTTGGTCAATAAAATGCAATTATATATGCAAAACTTGCTTCTTAAATAAACATCCCTAACTTGGGGTAATTCAGCTGCACATTACCACAACAGGACCAGTGTTTTACTGAAAATGCATCTACATTAAAGCATGGACAATAGGAAATTTGTACAGCACAGTGACTCACGGCTCCAGTGTACAAGGTTCAGTCCTGACCTCTAGTCACTTTGTGTACCTCTGTGGTTTCTCCTGGTTACTTTGTCAGTGCTTTATTGCTGTGAATGTTGCAAACCAGATGATTACTGTATAATGTACTAAATATCCCAAGAAACCAATGTCAACTCAAGATTGTAATATTATGTTATACTATTATTCTCTAAACATTGTTTATTGTGTATTGTCTGTTAAACATTGATTACTATCTATATAATTGTTTATGTGGAGCTTTTCTCCCCGAGCATTTGCTAAAAAAGGACCTACATCCAGTCGGACCATCCCAGTAAACAAATGTAAAATAAATTCTCCGCTTTTCTGCACAAAGCATGCTGGTTGTGTGGCTATGCTAAATCATATATATATATATATATATATATATATATATATATATATATATATATATATATATATATATATATATATATATATATATGTGTGTGTGTGTGTGTGTGTGTGTTCTTCTTATGCAGTTCTAGCTAGATGTTGATAATTTTCAGTCACATAAATGCTATCTATATAGCTACTGGGGGATCACATTATCTAAAGACCTGGATCCATACCTCTCCATCTCTTAATACAAGCAATCTGGAAAGTACCAAAAATAATACTGGGACAAAGCCACAGAAAATAGGGACTGAATTTAAATATCACTCTTATAAGTTTAAAAAATCACTAGAGTAATAGGTTTTGCATTATCATCCATTTTCTGAAGGATATGAAGCCTGAAACTCAAATATCTTACATTATATAGTGACTTCAATCTTAAGTGAGTTGCTAGAAAACCACAAATTTTATGAGGAACTGACCAAAAATAAAAGTCTTTCAGCTTATCCCAGTTAGGGGTCACCACAGCGGATTGGAGTGGATTTTTACCGTGCCGAGTTGCCAGCCCAACGCCTAACCTTCAAAGAAGGCAAGCCCATGCATGCTCACATCTACCTGCATGTCTTTAGCGTCACTCGACTACGGAGAGGACATGCAGACTCCACACAGAAGGAGCTCCAGCCGAGAATCAAATGGGAGAACCTCTTGTTGTGAGGTGACAACGCTAACCGCTGCACCACCATGGCCTATGAGGAACTGACCAAAAATATGAGCCAAAAATCTTGACATTCTGCAAAAATCTTGGCAGTTGAGAGCCATGATCTTCCTGTAGGACTACAATTAACTGAAGTTATAGACATTGGACATTATCTTTATTTATATATTTGCATTTATTTGTTAACTAGGAAAGACAACTTGGAAAAAGTGTCCCTTTACAGAGACAACCCGGGAACACTGTCTGGTTAAGAGACTTGCTCAGACTAACATAGTAGACCGATGGTACTGGAGGGAATCAAACACTGATCCCATGACTGCAGGAAGCAGCTCACTAGCAGGTCCCATCCTCAATCCTCTGCAGTATTCTTTAACTGATACTGTTAGCATTACATTCACCCTATGGGGGTAGCTCTGTTCAGTCATGAGCTATAGTTGTTAAGGGGAAATGAGCTACAAAACAGACTACCTCTTCCTGAGCCCTGATCCATTCTTTTTTGCCATCTCAAATCATCAGTTGCTCCCAAATAATTCACTAAGTTTTCAGTTGTTCTTGAGCTGTTGTTGCCAGCAATAAGTACCAGGGATTTTTTTCCAACATATAAATCTGACACATACCTTTTAAATGCACAGATTTCTGCTGAATGTCCAGATTTTGGCCTCATATATTTGGTCCGTTTTTCATAAAATTGTGGTTTTCTGGGAATAAATGGTAAACCATTAAAGATTAAAGTTCTGTAGCATAAACCCAAAGGCACACCACTGGCTCAGAGAACAAACAAAACTCTTTATTGGAAGTAGAACAGTAAGCGCTTTCGCACTGCACAGAACACTTCTTCAGGCTTAATAAAATTTAAAAACAAACTGCCATTTAAATAGCTCTTCATGCATCACCTGACTAGTAATTATTTATTATTTTTATTTATTTTACATTTGTTGACCGGGATAGTCCGACTGGATGCATGTTCATTTTCAGCGGAGGCCCGGGGAGAAAAGCTCCAAAGGTAAGCAGATACAGCATTACATAATACCAGCATTACATATTACAAACATACTATTTACAGAGATTACATAAGTAAGCAAGTTAAACAAGTTCCACAGGTTAGTTAATCCTGAGCACAAGTCAGGATTAAATTAAATTACACAGTAAACTGGTTAACAGATTTTTACATATTCTAGAGAGAGTTAGCCAGGCTTGATACATTGACATAGCCAGTTAAGTGACAAATGTTGTTTGAGTCTAGTTTTAAATTGACCTAAGGTGGAAAGTAAGTAATATCAGCTGGAAGAGAGTTTGCAAAGAGAGAATCACCGGCTGTGTTATTCATTTTGCTAGTCTGAATTAGTAGTTTGTTAGAGGATTGAAGCAGTCTATGATTGTTATAGGGGGTGATAATATTTTTAAGTGCAGGAGTATTGTCCGGATTATGGAGGATTTTATAAGCCATAATCAGTTGGTTATACTGGATTAGGCTGGGTAGTTCAAGCCAACCAAGCTGATTTAGATTGATGCAATGATGTGTCCTAAAAGGCAGCCCAGTGGCAAACCTGGCAATGTGGCTGTAGCAAATTGAGAGTTTGTTAAGGACAGTCTTGTTTAAATTCGAGAGTAGAGGGGATGCATAAAGAAGGGTTGAAAGAAGGTTAGAGCGAGCTATGGCAATTTTAGTTGGAGGGGTTAGGAAGGCTTTTATTCTGTAAAGTGACCCTAGTTTTTTATTGATGGTTTTGATAGTTTGGTTATCATGTAGGTCAAATTTTAGATTATTGTCTATGATGACACCTAATAGTTTTGTAGCTGGGTCAGGGGAGATTATTGTGCCATCATTTGATTTTATGGTAAAGGTGAAAGCGGTAGACCTAAGTGTTGGTGAAAATAACAGCATTTTAGTTTTTTTGGGGATTTAGGCTCAGACGATGTTCAGAAAGCCAGTTTTCTGTTGTATTAAAGGTGGTCTGGGTAGCTGACCATAACTCTACTGGAGATGTGGCTGAGCAAATCAGAGTAGAGTCATCAGCATATTGGATGCAGCTGACTTTTGGGATGACAGTATCTTCTTCTTCTTCTTTTGGCTTTTTCCCGGTTAGGGGTCGCCACAGCGGATCACCTGTCCGCTCATGATTGGCAGTGGAGTTTTACGGTGTTGAGTTGCCAGCCCGGCACCCAACCTTCCACAGAAGGCACACACATGCACACACTCACACCTAGGGCCAATTTAGAGTGTCCAATCCACCTACAGCAAGTCTTTGGGATGTGGGAGGAAACCGGAGCACCCGGAGGAAACCCACGCGACCACAGGGAGGACATGCAGACTCTGCACAGAAGGCACCCCAGCCGAGAATCGAACCGGAGAACCTCTTGCTGTGAGGCGGCAATGCTAACCACTGCACCACCGTGGCCGCCCTTTTGGGATGACAGTATAAAGGTCGTTAATGAAGATGGAGAACAGCAAGGGCCCTAGTATAGAGCCTTGTGGTACTCCAAGGGTGTTAGGTAGAAGGTTAGAGAGTTTGTTCTGCCGGAGGACAGCCTGTTGTCGACCATTCAGGTAGGACTGAAACCATTGGAGGGCTCCAGTATCTAGACAGAATGTTTGCAGGGTGTGGATTAAAAGTTGGTGATCAACCATATTGAATGCCTTGGAAAGATCCAAAAAGAGGTCTGAGTATATAATTATTGTTGCGATTATGGTTTATGGTGTTGGTAAAGGCTAGGAGGGCTGAAGTAGTGCTGTGATGAGGACGGAAGCCATGCTGAGTGTCTGCCATAAGGCGATTCTGGATTAGGTGGTGCATGAGTTGTCTATGAATACATTTTTCCATAATCTTTGCAAGTGGAGAGAGTATAGCTATTGGCCTATAATTGGAGAATTCAGTAGAGCTGCCTCCTTTGTGAAGTGGGATTACATAGGATATTTTCCAGATGGTGGGAATTTTAGCTTCTACTATGGTTCGATTGATTAATATTGAGACGGGGTAAGCAATAGCATCAGCTGATTTTTGTAGGTACTCGGCAGGGAGTTGATAAGCAGAAAGTGTAGTGGGTTTTAATTTTTTGATCAAGGTACGGATAAGTGAAGTGGCAACTGGTTGGAAGCTGAACACGAGTAGGTTTCTATGGGTGCTACTTTCAGGACCAGGGGAGCTAGGAGGTAGTTGGCTAGCTAGGGCTTGAATTGTCTCAGTAAAGAATTGGTTAAAACTAGCAGAAACATCTTCAGGGGTTTTATCAATAGTAGCAGCAGGGATTGGGGTTGAAGTTTGTCCAGGATGTAGTAGATTATTTAAACCAGCCCAAAACTTCTGAAGGTTATTTTGATTTACTGTCTGTAAATTACAGTAGTATTGTTTTTTGTCTTGTAAAATTGAGTTTTTGGTTTCTTTTCTGGATTGCCTGTATTTAATATGATCTTGAGGGTCTTTAGAAGAATGCCATAAAGCCCATGCTTTGTTTCTAAGGGTAATTTTGAGTTTAGACTCTATAGAAAGCCATGGCACAGTTTTTGCCTTGGTTTTCTTTGAACGAACAGGTGCATGCAAATCAAGGATCTCAAGGAATTTGTTGTTAAAGTATGCTACTGCTTCCTCTAAGGGGAGGTGTTTTAGAATAGACCAATTACATGAGTTTAGTTTTTGTTGGAATTTGGCAGGGTCAAAGTTTTTATTGTTTCTAACCTTTCTGAGTAAGGGTTGTTGGGAATTAATGGTTTTGTGCTTAATTACATATGTGAGAAGGTGATCGCTTAGGCCATTAAAGAGGGTACCAGAGGTGTACAGTTGGGGGTGACTATTTATGAGTACCCAGTCAAGTATACTTTCTTTTTGGTTGGGTTTACCTATCCTGGTAGAGGAGGATATGATTTGTGTAAATGCATGCAGGTTAATATGGGTGGTTGGGGATTCTGAGGAACAGGTGCCCCAGTCTATGTTAAAGTCTCCAAGTAGTAGGGTTTCTTGGGGGTAGTGACATGATAGCCAGTGCAGGATATCTTCAAATGTAGATATATTGTTACCTGGGGGAATGTACATACAGATGATATTAATGCATTTATTTTTATTAAGTTGCAATTTGGTGGCAAGAATATCTGAGATATTAATCTGAGGTGGTTGTATTACATCTATGGTGACATTCAACTCAGATTTATAGAGTACAGCTTCCCCACCCCCCTTCCTCGAAGCACGATCCAGCCTGTGTATGTTGTACCCAGGTGGTAACACTTCATTGTCTTTAGTGTTAGGTTTTAACCAGGTTTCAGATAAACAGAGAATCTCAGGGGAGTGCACATCCAGAAGTGCATGCAATTCATGTACCTTGTTATTAATGCTTCTAATATTGAGATGACAGACTAGGAGAGAGTTAGTTGGCCTATTAATTGTAGGTTTGTATCTTAGATTACAAGTAGAGGGGGTATGTGTATCTGAAGTGAGTGGGCCAGGGTTGGGGTGAATATCACCACCAAGTATTAGGTTGAGTCTATACTTGGTGATGAACTTCAGGAATTTGTTTATTAGTTTGTGGTAGTGTTTGAATCTAGAGCTAATGTGCCTGGGGTTGAGATGTTGATAGAATGAACAAGATGTTGGATAGGATCTGGTACTGTAAGTATGGTTGAAGGTGGAAGGATTTACAGCTGGGGTGATAGTATGACCTTTTGGGACCTGCATTCCCATGAGAAACTGTTTTTCATACAAGGTAAGGAGGTATGGTGTGAACAAGAGGGGTAGTAAAGAGGAGTATATCATTATCTATGATTCAGCTAGTGAGTTAAGGAACTGTTTTACCTGGTGATGCAACACCAGAAGATAGAGTGGTGAGGTAAAGGTACTGGAAAGGGGATGAGAGAATGCCAGATTAAAATGTAGGTATTAGAATGGGGGTGGGTGGAATTATCCCAGATGAAAGCAGATAGGATCTAGAAAGTGGGGGAGTGGCTATAGTACTATAAATTTAGAGGTACTGGGGGCAGGAGGAAATTGGGGGCAGGGAGGGGATAGAAGAGAGTCCGAGCGTAGCGGGGCTATTGCAGTTTGCAAGGTTTCCTAAGGTGTCCTAAAGCTATAAGGTAAGTATTACAGCTCTTAATGTAGGAGTCAATTTACTTCAGTTACAGGGGAAGGAGGCAACCACTCAAGTAGAAACAAAGAGCCCTATGGCTGACCAATATGGTGACCTGCTTAATTACAAAGCACTGTAAGTGAAAGCTTAACAAATGCTTTTTGTGTGTGCAACCTACTCTGTTTAAATGTTGAGAGAAACTGATTGCAGTCCTGTAGACACCGTTTTGTAGGGAACTGTAGAGTTCAACTAGGAAAAGAGAAAAGCAGAGATTCTAGGGTAAGCATGAAGGCAACAACACGCAGTTATTTTATAATAATGCATTTAGAAAGGTTTGGTGGGGGGTAAAGTAGCATACTTCAGAATGAACTAAGATTTATAGCTAAGAAACCTAAGCAAGAGAGCAATGCAGTAAATAAACACTTGCCAGATTTTAAAGATATACCAGAAAAACTAAATCAAGTGTTCACAATTGTACAACTGGAAAATTGCCAGTAAAAGCACTTCAGGTATAGCTAGCCTAAGTTATTCAAGTCATAAAAGCACTTCTTCAATGTGTGTGTGCAATTTAAACATTAAAAAACACATGCAGCAAGGAGGACCTCTGATTATACACTTTCTCTAGGTACAGGTTCAGTTTAAACACAAATATTACCACAGAAATTCAGTAAAGTCACTAGCTACTTATAGAGCCTCTGGAAAAAAATACCTACAATTAGGAAACTTAAAGTGATATACAAGGCTGTATATATTTCCAGGTATATGCATATGAGTATAGGCATAAAAATATATCAAAGAACCATATAAGCAATACTCTAAAATATACATATAAAAGGCATGAAATGTATAAATAATTTACTAATAAAAACCTCTCTAAAACAGCATATAAATAATGAATAATGCATGTGTGAGTGAAGGCAATCATAACTGAGCTATCTACCTAACACTATATTAAAAGACAACAAACCATCAGCACAGGAAAAAATATATATGTAAAGCTACTAAGGAGGCTACTAGCAAAATCTCTCATAGGCAAGTGTAGCAAACCTATGAATAATGACATATATAGTGTGTGGAGTAGCAAAAAGCAGAGACATAGCACAAGAATGAACTGTATAGTCCCCTACTGAATAATATGACCAGGACTGTGAAACTAAGTAAGAATACTAGCGATTAACCGGTCTATCTTACAGAAAAGGTTTCCATAGTCAAATTATTCCAGTGCTTGCTGATAACCTCATTAATCTTATTATTATTATCAGTGTAGGGGGTAGTAGGCCGCTGCGACTGATCACTGGTTTGAGGAGAATACTAAAGGCATAGTACAGTCAGACAGGCAAAGTAATTTTGCCTGCCGAAGTTGCAATCACTGCCAAGTTTATGAAGAATAATAACACCTTTAAACATCCTGATACCGGGAAGTTGCATACTTTTAAGCATTACGCTGATTGAAAATCTAGGAATTTGGTTTATTTAGCCCAGTGCTCGAAATATGAATCTTCCTATATACGGAAGACGAATAGAACATTAAGGGATAGAGTAAGAGAACACTTGTAGGCCATAAGGCGAGAAGATGAGCATAATGCCTTAGCAAGGCACACTATCAGCAATGATCGAAGTCATAAATTTAGTTTTTTGGCCATAGAGCTTATTAGAAGCAGTACTAGACTAGGGAATATAAAGAATTACACCGAAAAGGAGGAAAATAAAAGGATCCTGAGGTATCACGCAGATAAGGGACATGGCCTAAATGAAAAGGTAAGCCTGAAACCTTTTCTGTAAGATAGACCGGTTAATCGCTAGTATTCTTACTTAGCTTCACAGTCCTGGTCATATTTTTCAGTAGGGGACTATACAGTTCATTCTTGTGCTATGTCTGTGCTTTTTGCTACTCCGCACACTATATATGTCATTATTCATAGGTTTGCTACACTTGCCTATGAGAGATTTTGCTAGTAGTGTCCTTAGTAGCTCTACATATAAATTTTTTCCTGTGATGATGGTTTGGTGTCTTTTAATATAGTGTTAGGTAGATAGCTCAGTTATGATTGCCTTCACTCACACATGTATTATTCATTATTTATACACTGTTATAGAGAGGTTTTTATTAGCAAATTATTTATGCATTTTATGCCTTTTATATGTATATTTTAGAGTATTGCTTATATGGTTCTTTGATGTATTTTTATACCTAAACTCATATGCATATACCTGGAAATATATACAGCCTTGTATATCACTTTAAGTTTCCTAATTGTAGGTAATTACTAGTCAGGTGATGCATGAAGAGCTATTTAAATGGCAGTTTGTTTTTAAATTTTATTAAGTCTGAAGAAGCGTTTTGTGCAATGCGAAAGCGCTTACTGTTCTACTTCCAATAAAGAGTTTGTTTGTTCTCCGAGCCAGTGGTGTGCCTTTGGGTTTATGCTCCATAATTTTTCATTTTGTACTACAGAGGCACTTTATCCTGAAGACTGAGTTTTTTGCTGAAAGATTAAAGTTCAAAAATAATAACAGACATTTGAGTTTCATACTTCACATCCTTCTGAAAATTCTTGCTAATGCAAAACCTGTTATTTTATCAACTGTCTGAGTTTGTAAGAGCAATATTTAAAAATGTTCCCTATTTTTGGGCCTTTGTCCCACTTTTATTGCTCTAAGAGGTTGACGGGTATGATTTGACATATTCAGAAGGATTTGGTATTGTTGTGCTGGGTATTTGTAAGGCACACCCCCAGTTTAGTGTACTAACAAATGCTTTTGCTGATGTCACGTTCCTCCAAAAGATTATAATCTTGACTGTTTATTTTGTTTAGGGAGGCCCACAATACTTAGGACTGTGAATACTGCAGTAAATTCAATAAGAAAGTTTTAGCCAAAAGAACTACAAATCCACAAGTACTTTTTTTAAAGCACAGAAATTTACAGGGTATAGATTTATTTGTTTAATACACCGTTTTCTTCTCCTAAAATAATTATAGTTTTCAGAAATAAATAATATGAAACTGAAAAAAGAAAAGACACACACAAGAAGTATTTTGTAAAAAATAATTGTCATTTGTAAGTATTCTTTTACGCTCTGTGCCTGCAGACTGCCATGAGGTAAGATCATGACACTCATTACCCTTTTTAGGGTGATAACATGGCTATTAATCAGACAGCCATCACAGGAGTTTTCTCTTTAGGCTTTATTATTCCCCTGTGCATACCCAACAAGGTTCTAAGGGGATGGAATGCAATGGGCTAGTGTAAGGGCTTGTTACGCACTTCTCTGAGTGATTCTACCCCTTACCCCCACCCCTCTGAAGGGACTATAGGTGCAGTGCACATCCCAGGACACATCTCCATCTCTCCCCAGTGGGCAGGTAAGGAGGATTTTTTTTTTGTCATTCCTCTCCCTTCCCAGATGGCTCCTGCACCATCCAGTGTGGCTAATCAAACCCTTATAATCTAGGAAGTAGTCAAGGGTGGAGCTATCTCAAAAGGCTAAGGCAATGAAGCAGATATTTGATGTTGTTACAAGGACAGATGTTAATGGCTAAGAGGTCCTTACCTGAAGTAGCAAGAACCTGCCGAACCTCTGAGTTGTGACTTATGGATTTGCTCCTGTACTCCATAAGCTGATGTGTGCTGTGGATCCCTTCCAAATCTAGATACTTCCATGTATGTACAGGGGATTATAAGGGAAGCAGTAACACTGGGGAAGACTGCTGAATTTGGTGACTTTAAAATAGCACCTGACACTGAACACAAGATGGCTTCCATTATGGACATCCGTCTCTAAGCATTTTGGTGCAAGGTGTAGCATAACTCACACATTACTTTTGGTGATAATGCCTCTGGTCATCTTCTTCTCAGCCTGAGTTAGTGCCCAGTGTCCCCCTCTGTTTCAGTGAAGACATTCGATACTTACGGCTTACCTGTATATTAGTGTAGTATAACATTTTGGGAATCACTTACTTATTCACGCATGCTATTAAACAAGTGACTGGAGACTTTTCTCTCTCCCACAGTATTGTATGACTTTCTAGTTGTGATATCAGTTTGAGGAATATGGAGGCTTGCCCCCCCACCCCCATGTGGAGTGCCATACTTATACACCAGAAGTATGAACTTCACTCCCCTGCATAGACTTTGGCCACTATTGCACTTTTGTTCTGCACAGAAATGCAACTATTCAGGTTTGCTAAGGAGTACTTTAATGTTCTAAAACAAGAAGGTCAAGACTCTGCTATTCCAGCTATTCCAGATAAATCAGGGGTTAGCAAGAAAAGACAAAAAAGTCTCAACTCTTGCAACCCTGTCTTCCATTTCTAAGTAGGAGATGGCGTATAAAGATAATTTTAGCTTATTAAGACCAGGTCATTTCTCCACCCTCCCAGGACTGTATCCAAATTCTAGAAATGAGAAATCTTTCTCCAGGTTCTCCCCAGAGGATGTTTCATTTGGATGTAACCCTTTAACTCAGAAAGGATTATCATAGAGGATACAAAAGTTGTCTTCTCTTTAAAAGAGAGATTTGAGTTTGTTGAAACTCGAGGGTCCTATACCTTTGGAAAAAGTGATTATAATGCTTTTTAAGATGTGTTTAATTCACTGTATCAGCAATCCGAGATAAAACCATGTGTTCTCAAGAAACTGCTATGGAGCAGCGTAAGTGCCTGCACCAATTTTTGTTTTGGGGGGGGTGGTGGCTGACTAGTACTGCCTAATACCCCTATTTGTTTGGGCTGCTCTGACCTTTGCAAAAGCATTCAGCTAGTGCTTTAATTGTGAAAGTCCCACAAACGTAACCTCCTTCTGTTTCATACTACAACAAGGAAAGTGTCATTCTATTTATATATTATTTATATAGTTATACATTTATATATTATATATATAACTTACTATTTGTATAGGTTCAATGTACCGCTGCTATAAACTCTACTCATTTGCTTTGTGAGGAAGGGCATTTTCTTTGTGTTCTGGGTGTCCATTCATAACCATAAAGCTGACCGGCTGATGAGCTTCTTAGCAACAGTTAAAATGGCCCTGCTGTGTAAATCACTGCACTCCATTTCAGCTGTTCTAAGCTGTTTATTGCATAGTGGTGGGACAGTTATATAGCCTGTGTCTTTTAACGATACCCTATACATTTATCTGGATTACACAGTTCCTTATTCGCCATCATACCTTACCCAGGGGCATTTTGCTGCACCAAGCTGTAGCCTTGTGCGCTTACCTAGGAGGAGAAATGCTTTTCTGCACCAAGGTGTGTTCTACCCTCCATCCCCCTTCTCATTCTGCAGTAACATGCCCTTTATCAGGAAAAGACAGTGCTCTGAAGTATTGTGCAGTTCATAGTAACATGCCCTTTGTCAGGAACTGACAGTGCTCTGCAGTATTGTGTAGTTCACAGTAACATGCCTTTGATCTGCAGTATTGTGCAGTTCATAGTAACATGCCCTTTGTCAGGAACTGACAGTGCTTTGCAGTATTGTGTAGTTCATAGTAACAAGCCCTTTGCCAGGAACTGACAGTGCTCCGCAGTATTGTGTAGTTCATAGTAACATGCCCTTTATCAGGACCTGACAGTGCTCTGAAGTATTGTGTAGTTCATAGTAACATGCCCTTTTTCAGGAATTGACAGTGCTCTGCAGTATTGTGTAGTTCATAGTAACATGCCCTTTATAAGGAACTGAAAGTGCTCTGCAGTATTGTGTAGTTCAGAGTAACATGCCCTTTATCAGGACCTGACAGTGCTCTGAAGTATTGTGTAGTTCATAGTAACATGCCATTTATCAGGAACTGACAGTGCTCTGCAGTATTGTGTAGTTCATAGTAACATGCCCTTTATAAGTAACTGAAAGTGCTCTGCAGTATTGTGTTGTTCATAGTAACATGCCTTTTGTCAGGTACTGACAGTGCTCTGCAGTATTGTGCAGTTCATAGTAGCATGCCCTTTATAAGGAACTGACAGTGCTCCGCAGTATTGTGTAGTTCATAGTAACATGCCCTTTGTCAGGTACTGACAGTGCTCTGCAGTATTGTGCAGTTCATAGTAACATGCCCTTTATAAGGAACTGAAAGTGCTCTGCAGTATTGTGTCGTTCATAGTAACATGCCCTTTGTCAGCAACTGACAGTGCTCTGCAGTATTGCGTAGTTCATAGTAACATGCCCTTTGTCAGGAACTGACAGTGCTCTGCAGTATTGTGTAGTTCATAGTAACATGCCTTTTGTCAGGTACTGACAGTGCTCTGCAGTATTGTGCAGTTCATAGTAGCATGCCCTTTATAAGGAACTGACAGTGCTCTGCAGTATTGTGTAGTTCATAGTAACATGCCCTTTGTCAGGAACTGACAGTGCTCTGAAGTATTGTGTAGTTCATAGTAACATGCCCTTTGTCAGGTACTAACAGTGCTCTGCAGTATTGTGCAGTTCATAGTAACATGCCCTTTAAAAGGAACTGAAAGTGCTCTGCAATATTGTGTCATTCATAGTAACATGCCCTTTGTCAGGAACTGACAGTGCTCTGCAGTATTGTGTAGTTCATAGTAACATGCCCTTTGTCAGGAACTGACAGTGCTCTGCAGTATTGTGTAGTTCATAGTAACATGCCCTTTGTTGACAGTGCTCTGCAGTATTGTGTAGTTCATAGTAACATGCCCTTTGTTGACAGTGCTCTGCAATATTGTGTAGTTCATAGTAACATGCCCTTTGTCAGGAACTGACAGTGCTCTGCAGTATTGTGTAGTTCATAGTAACATGCCCTTTGTCAGGAATTGACAGTGCTCTGCAGTATTGTGTAGTTCATAGTAACATGTCCTTTGTCAGAAACTGACAGTGCTCTGCAGTATTGTGTAGTTCATAGTAACATGCCCTTTGTCAGGAACTGACAGTGCTCTGCAGTATTCTGTAGTTCATAGTAACATGCCCTTTATCAGGAATTGACAGTGCTCTGCAGTATTGTGTAGTTCATAGTAACATGCCCTTTGTCAGGAACTGACAGTGCTCTGCAGTATTGTGCAGTTCATAGTAACATGCCCTTTGTCAGGAACTGACAGTGCTCCACAGTATTGTGTAGTTCATAGTAACACGCCCTTTGTCGACAGTGCTCTGCAGTATTGTGTAGTTCATAGTAACATGCCCTTTGTCGACAGTGCTCTGCAGTATTGTGTTGTTCATAGTAACATGCCCTTTGTCGACAGTGCTCTGCAGTATTGTGTAGTTCATAGTAACATGCCCTTTGTCAGGAACTAGCAGTGCTCTGCAGTATTGTGTAGTTCATAGTAGCATGCCCTTTGTCAGGAACTGACAGTGCTCTGCAGTATTGTGTAGTTCATAGTAGCATGCCCTTTATCAGGAATTGACAGTGCTCCACAGTATTGTGTAGTTCATAGTAACATGCCTTTTGTCAGGAACTGACAGTGCTCTGCAGTATTGTGTAGTTCATAGTAACATGCCCTTTGTCGACAGTGCTCTGCAGTATTCTGTAGTTCATAGTAACATGCCTTTTGTCAGGAACTGACAGTGCTCTGCAGTATTGTGCAGTTCATAGTAACACGCCCTTTGTCGACAGTGCTCTGCAGTATTGTGTAGTTCATAGTAACATACCCTTTGTCGACAGTGCTCTGCAGTATTGTGTTGTTCATAGTAACATGCCCTTTGTCGACAGTGCTTTGCAGTATTGTGTAGTTCATAGTAACATGCCCTTTGTCAGGAACTGACAGTGCTCTGCAGTATTGTGTAGTTCATAGTAACATGCCCTTTGTCAGGAACTGACAGTGCTCTGCAGTATTGTGTAGTTCATAGTAGCATGCCCTTTATCAGGAATTGACAGTGCTCTGCAGTATTGTGTAGTTCATAGTAACATGCCTTTTGTCAGGAACTGACAGTGCTCTGCAGTATTGTGTAGTTCATAGTAACATGCCCTTTGTCGACAGTGCTCTGCAGTATTCTGTAGTTCATAGTAACATGCCTTTTGTCAGGAACTGACAGTGCTCTGCAGTATTGTGCAGTTCATAGTAACATATCCTTTGTCGACACTGCTCTGCAGTATTGTGTAGTTCATAGTAACATGCCCTTTGTCAGGTACTGACAGTGCTCTGCAGTATTGTGCAGTTCATAGTAACATGCCCTTTGTCAGGTACTGACAGTGCTCCGCAGTATTGTGTAGTTCATAGTAACATGCCTTTTGTCAGGAACTGACAGTGCTCTGCAGTATTGTGTAGTTCATAGTAACATGCCCTTTGTCGACAGTGCTCTGCAGTATTGTGTAGTTCATAGTAACATGCCTTTTGTCAGGAACTGACAGTGCTCTGTAGTATTGTGCAGTTCATAGTAACATGCCCTTTGTCGACAGTGCTCTACAGTATTGTGTAGTTCATAGTAACATGCCTTTTGTCAGGAACTGACAGTGCTCTGCAGTATTGTGTAGTTCATAGTAACATGCCCTTTGTCAGGAACTGACAGTGCTCTGAAGTATTGTGTAGTTCATAGTAACATGCCCTTTGTCAGGAACTGACAGTGCTCCACAGTATTGTGTAGTTCATAGTAACACGCCCTTTGTCAACAGTGCTCTGCAGTATTGTGTAGTTCATAGTAACATGCCCTTTGTCGACAGTGCTCTGCAGTATTGTGTTGTTCATAGTAACATGCCCTTTGTCGACAGTGCTCTGCAGTATTGTGTAGTTCATAGTAACATGCCCTTTGTCAGCAACTGACAGTGCTCTGCAGTATTGCGTAGTTCATAGTAACATGCCCTTTGTCAGGAACTGACAGTGCTCTGCAGTATTGTGTAGTTCATAGTAGCATGCCCTTTATCAGGAATTGACAGTGCTCTGCAGTATTGTGTAGTTCATAGTAACATGCCTTTTGTCAGGAACTGACAGTGCTCTGCAGTATTGTGTAGTTCATAGTAGCATGCCCTTTGTCGACAGTGCTCTGCAGTATTCTGTAGTTCATAGTAACATGCCTTTTGTCAGGAACTGACAGTGCTCTGCAGTATTGTGCAGTTCATAGTAACATGCCCTTTGTCGACAGTGCTCTGCAGTATTGTGTAGTTCATAGTAACATGCCCTTTGTCAGGTACTGACAGTGCTCTGCAGTATTGTGCAGTTCATAGTAACATGCCCTTTGTCAGGAACTGACAGTGCTCCGCAGTATTGTGTAGTTCATAGTAACATGCCTTTTGTCAGGAAGTGACAGTGCTCTGCAGTATTGTGTAGTTCATAGTAACATGCCCTTTGTCGACAGTGCTCTGCAGTATTGTGTAGTTCATAGTAACATGCCTTTTGTCAGGAACTGACAGTGCTCTGCAGTATTGTGTAGTTCATAGTAACATGCCCTTTGTCGACAGTGCTCTGCAGTATTGTGTAGTTCATAGTAACATGCCTTTTGTCAGGAACTGACAGTGCTCTGCAGTATTGTGTAGGTCATAGTAACATGCCCTTTGTCAGGAACTGACAGTGCTCTGCAGTATTGTGTAGTTCATAGTAACATGCCCTTTGTCAGGAACTGACAGTGCTCTGCAGTATTGTGTAGTTCATAGTAGCATGCCCTTTATCAGGAATTGACAGTGCTTCGCAGTATTGTGTAGTTCATAGTAACATGCCTTTTGTCAGGAACTGACAGTGCTCTGCAGTATTCTGTAGTTCATAGTAACATGCCTTTTGTCAGGAACTGACAGTGCTCTGCAGTATTGTGCAGTTCATAGTAACACGCCCTTTGTCGACAGTGCTCTGCAGTATTCTGTAGTTCATAGTAACATGCCCTTTGTCGACAGTGCTCTGCAGTATTGTGTTGTTCATAGTAACATGCCCTTTGTCGACAGTGCTCTGAAGTATTGTGTAGTTCATAGTAACATGCCCTTTGTCAGGAACTGACAGTGCTCTGCAGTATTGTGTAGTTCATAGTAACATGCCCTTTGTCAGGAACTGACAGTGCTCTGCAGTATTGTGTAGTTCATAGTAGTATGCCCTTTATCAGGAATTGACAGTGCTCTGCAGTATTGTGTAGTTCATAGTAACATGCCTTTTGTCAGGAACTGACAGTGCTCTGCAGTATTGTGTAGTTCATAGTAGCATACCCTTTATCAGGAATGGACAGTGCTCCGCAGTATTGTGTAGTTCATAGTAACATGCCTTTTGTCAGGAACTGACAGTGCTCTGCAGTATTGTGTAGTTCATAGTAGCATGCCCTTTGTCGACAGTGCTCTGCAGTATTCTGTAGTTCATAGTAACATGCCTTTTGTCAGGAACTGACAGTGCTCTGCAGTATTGTGCAGTTCATAGTAACATGCCCTTTGTCGACAGTGCTCTGCAGTATTGTGTAGTTCATAGTAACATGCCCTTTGTCAGGTACTGACAGTGCTCTGCAGTATTGTGCAGTTCATAGTAACATGCCCTTTGTCAGGAACTGACAGTGCTCCGCAGTATTGTGTAGTTCATAGTAACATGCCTTTTGTCAGGAAGTGACAGTGCTCTGCAGTATTGTGTAGTTCATAGTAACATGCCTTTTGTCGACAGTGCTCTGCAGTATTGTGTAGTTCATAGTAACATGCCTTTTGTCAGGATCTGACAGTGCTCTGCAGTATTGTGTAGTTCATAGTAACATGCCCTTTGTCGACAGTGCTCTGCAGTATTGTGTAGTTCATAGTAACATGCCTTTTGTCAGGAACTGACAGTGCTCTGCAGTATTGTGTAGTTCATAGTAACATGCCCTTTGTCAGGAACTGACAGTGCTCTGCAGTATTGTGTAGTTCATAGTAACATGCCCTTTATCAGGAATTGACAGTGCTCTGCAGTATTGTGTAGTTCATAGTAACATGCCCTTTGTCAGGAACTGACAGTGCTCTGCAGTATTGTGTAGTTCATAGTAACATGCCCTTTGTCGACAGTGCTCTGCAGTATTCTGTAGTTCATAGTAACATGCCTTTTGTCAGGAACTGACAGTGCTCTGCAGTATTGTGCAGTTCATAGTAACATGCCCTTTGTCGACAGTGCTCTGCAGTATTGTGTAGTTCATAGTAACATGCCCTTTGTCGACAGTGCTCTGCAGTATTGTGTTGTTCATAGTAACATGCCCTTTGTCGACAGTGCTCTGCAGTATTGTGTAGTTCATAGTAACATGCCTGTTGTCAGGAACTGACAGTGCTCTGCAGTATTGTGTAGTTCATAGTAACATGCCCTTTGTCAGGAACTAACAGTGCTCTGCAGTATTGTGTAGTTCATAGTAGCATGCCCTTTATCAGGAATTGACAGTGCTCTGCAGTATTGTGTAGTTCATAGTAACATGCCTTTTGTCAGGAACTGACAGTGCTCTGCAGTATTGTGTAGTTCATAGTAACATGCCCTTTGTCGACAGTGCTCTGCAGTATTCTGTAGTTCATAGTAACATGCCTTTTGTCAGGAACTGACAGTGCTCTGCAGTATTGTGCAGTTCATAGTAACATGTCCTTTGTCGACACTGCTCTGCAGTATTGTGTAGTTCATAGTAACATGCCCTTTGTCAGGTACTGACAGTGCTCTGCAGTATTGTGCAGTTCATAGTAACATGCCCTTTGTCAGGTACTGACAGTGCTCCGCAGTATTGTGCAGTTCATAGTAACATGCCTTTTGTCAGGAAGTGACAGTGCTCTGCAGTATTGTGTAGTTCATAGTAACATACCCTTTGTCGACAGTGCTCTGCAGTATTGTGTAGTTCATAGTAACATGCCTTTTGTCAGGAACTGACAGTGCTCTGCAGTATTGTGTAGTTCATAGTAACATGCCCTTTGTCGACAGTGCTCTGCATTACTGTGTAGTTCATAGTAACATGCCTTTTGTCAGGAACTGACAGTGCTCTGCAGTATTGTGTAGTTCATAGTAACATGCCCTTTGTCAGGAACTGACAGTGCTCTGCAGTATTGTGTAGTTCATAGTAACATGCCCTTTGTCAGGAACTGACAGTGCTCTGAAGTATTGTGTAGTTCATAGTAACATGCCCTTTGTCAGGAACTGACAGTGCTCCACAGTATTGTGTAGTTCATAGTAACACGCCCTTTGTCGACAGTGCTCTGCAGTATTGTGTAGTTCATAGTAACATGCCCTTTGTCGACAGTGCTCTGCAGTATTGTGTTGTTCATAGTAACATGCCCTTTGTCGACAATGCTCTGCAGTATTGTGTTGTTCATAGTAGCATGCCCTTTGTCGACAGTGCTCTGCAGTATTCTGTAGTTCATAGTAACATGCCTTTTGTCAGGAACTGACAGTGCTCTGCAGTATTGTGCAGTTCATAGTAACATGCCCTTTGTCGACAGTGCTCTGCAGTATTGTGTAGTTCATAGTAACATGCCCTTTGTCAGGTACTGACAGTGCTCTGCAGTATTGTGCAGTTCATAGTAACATGCCCTTTGTCAGGAACTGACAGTGCTCCGCAGTATTGTGTAGTTCATAGTAACATGCCCTTTGTCAGGAAGTGACAGTGCTCTGCAGTATTGTGTAGTTCATAGTAACATGCCCTTTGTCGACAGTGCTCTGCAGTACTGTGTAGTTCATAGTAACATGCCTTTTGTCAGGAACTGACAGTGCTCTGCAGTATTGTGTGGTTCATAGTAACATGCCCTTTGTCGACAGTGCTCTGCAGTATTGTGTAGTTCATAGTAACATGCCTTTTGACAGGAACTGACAGTGCTCTGCAGTATTGTGTAGTTCATAGTAACATGCCCTTTGTCAGGAACTGACAGTGCTCTGCAGTATTGTGTAGTTCATAGTAACATGCCCTTTATCAGGAATTGACAGTGCTCCGCAGTATTGTGTAGTTCATAGTAACATGCCTTTTGTCAGGAACTGACAGTGCTCTGCAGTATTCTGTAGTTCATAGTAGCATGCCCTTTGTCAGGAACTCACAGTGCTCCGCAGTATTGTGCAGTTCATAGTAACATGCCCTTTGTCA
The DNA here is from genome assembly GCF_019279795.1 of Protopterus annectens. Lineage (NCBI taxonomy): Eukaryota > Metazoa > Chordata > Ceratodontiformes > Protopteridae > Protopterus > Protopterus annectens. The sequence goes on from NC_056747.1 coordinate 1,254,250,483, forward strand.
GGTACTGACAGTGCTCTGCAGTATTCTGTAGTTCATAGTTAACATGCCCTTTGTCAGGAACTGACACTGCTCTGCAGTATTGTGTAGTTCATAGTAACATGCCCTTTCTCCGGAACTGACAGTGCTCTGCAGTATTGTGTAGTTCATAGTAACATGCCCTTTGTCAGGAACTGACAGTGCTCTGCAGTATTATGTAGTTCATAGTAACATGCCCTTTGTCAGATATTGACAGTGCTTTGAAGTACTGTGTAGTTCATAGTAACATGCCTTTTGTCAGGCACTGAAAGTGCTCTGCAGTATTGTATAGTTCATAGTAACATGCCCTTTTTCATGAACTGACAGTGCTCTGCAGTATTGTGTAGTTCATAGTAACATGCCCTTTGTCAGGAACTGACAGTGCTCTGCAGTATTGTGTAGTTCATAGTAACATGCCCTTTGTCTGGAACTGACAGTGCTCTGAAGTATTGTGTAGTTCACTATTGTTGCAATGTGAGCACAGAGTGAAACAAACAGATATCTATAAATTTTTGTTGTACAAGATGGACTTTGGGCAAAACAAATAAATCCCTATAAATCCCAAGAAAACCCTACTAGTATTTTCCTAGTTATCAGGATATTAAAGTGCAGAATATATATAATTTAACTTACTACCAGACAGAGTCTACCCTTAACAGCATCTGTTGCCAATTTGATAGAGCTACACACTGCGACTGACTCCCGCTTACTAATGGCCATCTGCTAGCACCACACACCAAATCTACATGTGAGAGGTGCAGATACTTACTCATACCCACCTAACACCACTATGCCACACATATCAAAACAACAAGCTCTCTAATGCTCAGGTTCTAAAGAAATCCCTCCCTCCCTAAGCCTCAGAGGCCACAACGCATCAGCCTGACACGTGTATTCTTCAAGAAGACAATGACACACCACCAGTTCTTCATACAGCACCATCCAACATAAACACTACAAACAGAGATCCTCAAAATGATCCACCTAAGCCCATAACACATCTTGGACCAGCCATTACACACAGTACTGTCCTTGGTCATATGGTTCCGTGTAACTGCTGCACACATATTTGTATTGTCCTTAGTCATTGGTTCTGTGTTACTGGGCACCACCAATTGCCCTGCACACATATTTGTACTGTCCTTAGTCATTGGTTCTGTGTTACTAAGTACCACCAATTGCCCTGCTCACATATTTGTACTGTCCTTAGTCATTGGTTCTGTGTTACTAAGTACCACCAATTGCCCTGCACACATATTTGTACTGTCCTTAGTCATTAGTTCTGTGTTACTAAGTACCACCAATTGCACTGCACACATATTTGTACTGTCCTTAGTCATTGGTTCTGTGTTACTAAGTACCACCAATTGCCCTGCACACATATTTGTACTGTCCTTAGTCATTGGTTCTGTGTTACTAGGCACCACCAATTGCCCTGCATACATATTTTTCTATGCTTCTCTTTTGGCATTCATTGTACAACAAACATGCATTTAACATTTTATGGTTTACAAACTCAGTATACATTTGAATCACAGTATATGTGTATCTGTCTGAAATTAGAACTAAAAGTAAGACTTATTTTTCAGAAAAAGTTGATATTTTATGTCATTTTAAATGTATTAAAACCTATTTCTCTTATTTATATATGTATATTTTTGACGTTGTCCTGCCATTTTTCCTTTAGAGCTGTTAGTTCATTCTATGTCTATGGAAGGATGGCTATTCAGAAGACACATCCTAAAAATTATATATCTGTAAACAGTACATTTGATGACATCAAATTCAAAACAAAATAGCTATACAAATTTAACCATTTGCAACATTTGCTAACAATTCTGTTTAAAATAAAAGTATAGAAATCGGTTTTCTTCATAATCATAAATAAATAAAATTTCAATAACGTACAATACATAGCATTGTTGTGACTTCTGGCCTTTAAAGAATATGTACTTCTCTATAAAAGTACCAGTTTATTGCTTTTGAAATGGTGTGGCTGAAAAGGTGACTTTAAAAAATATTTTTTTTTCATTAACATTCAAGATGTAGCTGCTTCTTTGTTTTTAAAGTTAGAAGCACAGCTTAAACATGTGTGATTGGTAAATGTTTAGTTATTACCTGAAATTTCCATGAGAATATGTTAGAACATTTTGGAGATAAAGTATTTTATGTACAGGGAGCCAGGTCCGATATTACCAAGCTGGCCAAATGAGTTGTAGCTCCAGGCAACACATTTCTACACTCTGCTACTTCTGCTCTAAGTTTAGTTTGAAATCCTGGACTGTTGTTGCACCAAATAAACAGGCCCCTTATAAATTTCCACTTTAGGCCTATGAGATCCATAATGCATCACTGTAGGAATCAGCAGTGAGGAAAGACTTGGAAGTTTAGAGACAGTTGTCTTGAAAAAGGTCAGCACTAAAAGGGTTACAATCTTTGGTGCTGGAAGACCAAAAAGCTGTGGGTTCTATTCTCACTCCAGGTGACTGGATTACAACACTGTAGTTTAGCATTATGGAGGTGCTGCACTCCTGAGTGTGTTGTCCTTTCGATGAGATCTTAAATAAAGGTCCCATCAACCTGAGTTGGTGGTAACTCAGGTGGAGATCCCACAGCACCTATCAAAACAGAGTGGATGAAGTTTCCTGATGCCCCAGTCAAATTTCACCCTGGTAGCATAAATACCACTTCATGTCTCCCTAAAAAGAGGCCACTAGCCTAGTGGGACTAACCTGGTCAACAAAGGACAAATAAACTTAAAGAAGAATGAGGAATTTGGCAATCTGGAGTTGAAAGAAAGTTTGGTTGCAGTTATTAAAAATGGGGGGGGGGGTAGTTAGATAATGATGCCAAATGCCTTTGCAGTGACATACCTAAGTCTGCTAACACTTGGGGTAGTTATCACACTTGAACCCGTCAGGACCAAAAAAAAAAAAAAAACATTCCCGTAACTGAAGAAACATCTAAAGACATTGTTTTTAACAGCTGTCATATCAGCCACAGATATTTAATTGAATGCTTATAGTTTATTCTCACTCAGTCAGCAACTTGTGTGTACCTGAGGTAACTACCTTGCTTGACCTTAGCATCACTATTAAATTTTTGGATTAATAGTGCCCAGCATCCTTATTTAATCTTAAGATATTTGTGACGTTACTCAAAGACTATTAAGGTTGTTACTAAGGTACATTTCTGTGTTTCAGATACTGAAGAAGGAGGAAATTAATACTGCAAGAGATATTTCTACAAGCAGACATGGGAAATGTTATAGAATATGGAATATTATCAGACCAACAGAAGGGTTTGACAATATTCCATGTGGGAAGTTGTGACATAAGTTACTGTTAAGGATGCATCTGACAGAAATGGTCTTTCAGGGAAGCAAGGGGAAGAGAAGCTGAAAGGAAGGGAAATTAAGAACGGTGTTAGACAACGGTGCCGCTGAATTTCTAGTACTCTTGCTATCGGTCTTATTTCTGAGGAGGATGAGGAAAAGATAGTTGAAGGTAATAAATTACTAAAGAAAGGTGTTTCTCCTACCATGGTAGCTTAGGAAGAAAATGTCTGTATTTCAGTGAGAATATAATAGCTAAGACTCTAAGAATATGTGACCATTTTCCAGGGAGGATTGGTGGGGGGGAAGACAAATATAATTATTTGTGTAGAGGAGTGAATGCAGATGAAAAGTATGGAAAGATTTTATTTCAGAAGGTATAGGAGATAACACCAGCACTGTCATCTAACTAAATAGCAGCAACTGGATTCCCGAAAGGAAGTTGCCAGCAGCTAGCGATCACTCACTCAAGCTTAGTCATTTCTGTAGTTTTTATTACCTGTATGAATACGTCTGTGCGGAGTCTGCATGTCCTCCCTGTGGTGATGTGGGTTTCCTCCAGGTGCTCCGCTTTCCTCCCACATCCCAAAAATATGCTGTAGGTGGATTGGGCACTCTAAATTGGCCCTAGGCGTGAGTGTGTGCATGTGTGTGCCTTCTGTGGAAGGTTGGGTGCCGGGCTGGTAACTCAACACTAAAACTCCGCTGTCAATCATGGGCGGAGAGATGATCCACTGTGGCGACCCCTAACCGGGAAAAGCCGAAAGAAGAAGAAGAAGATGGATAGATGTTCATTTTAGTACTATTGCACATTTATTTCTCTACATTGCATTTTTAAGGGTTTTTTAGACTTTGTTACTCAACGTTTTTGACCTTAACTGTTTCTTTCTCCTTTTCATTTCATCAGTAATGTATTATCTAAGGAAAGAGAACCTTTTTAACCTAAAGCTTAAATATACCACTGTCTGTGTTTCCTGTATTGACAAAATGAGTTCTTTAAAGTAGAGGGTACGATGTGCATTTCCAGCATTTCTTCAGGCTTGGACAAAGTAGTGTTAGGCCATTTCTTGACTGTACTGTTGATCATGTGGGTTTTTCTTTTGACCCTGCTTCAGTACTGATCAGTCATGGTGAACTGAAACTGCTGTCATGTGATATGAAACTACCCCTCCAGTTTTGTTTTCTTTTTGCTGTGCAACTGACAGAGCTTCCTTCCATCTGTACTCCTGAACTGACATTTCATCACTGAACCTGGGGGGTTGCCACCAGCAGTTTATGTACTCCTAGTGACCTTTTTCACTGATGGATTGCATAAGCTCTTTTGTTTACCATTAAACCTATGCTTTCGTACTGTAAATCCTTTTGGGCTTCAACTATGAGTTTTTGCCCACAGACATTTTTTGTTTCCAATGCACATTTGAGGTCAATTAAACCATGTTTGAGCCCTGTTCCCACTATGAGTTTCATGAACTGCAAAGACTGATTGACTGATATGACAATCAGGAACCAAAAGTAGCAAAGCAGCTAAAAAAAACATACGTCATGGTTTCACTTGATCGCCTGTCAGATTCTAACACCAGTGACTATGACATCCTGTTTCATTGGCTTTGGATACTCATACCTTTCAACCATATAACACAAGAAATCTGGACAAAGCCTAAAACAATGAGGGACAAAGGCCCTAAATTAGGACAGATTTTAAATATTGCTGTTAGAAGAAACTTGCTAGAATAACAGGTTTTGTTTTAGCATGCATTTTCTGAAGGATGTAATGTTTGAAACTCAAATGTATTTCATTACATATTGACTTGAATCCTCAGTGATTTGCCAGGAAAAAAAAATTATGAGGAACACAACAAAAATATGAGTCAAGAATTGGGCATTCTTCAAAAATCTGGACAGTTGAGAGGTATGTCGTACCTCTCAACTGTACAAATTTTCACAGAATGTTCAGATTTTTGCCTCAAATTTATGATCCGTTTTTCATACAACTGTGACTTTCTGGCAAATTAGTGGCAAATTATTAAAGACTGAAGTAAAAAAACAATGACGGGTGTTTGAATTTCAGACTTCAGAGCCTTCATAAAAATTCATGCAAATGCAAAACCTGTTATTCCATCAACTTTCTAAGTTTGTTAGAGCAATATTTAAAAATTGTCCCTATTTTTGGGCCTTTGTCTCATTTTTATTAATGGCTTTGTCCAGATTTCTTCCTCTAAGAGGTTGAGAGGCGTGCTGTGAATTTCCGACCTTACTCCTGA